>NC_057813.1:754897679-755197679 GCF_018294505.1 Triticum aestivum | reverse complement strand
TGCAAGCGTTCATTGCCATAGAGGAAACCCACAACCATCTACAGAAAATGCTACAACCTTCGATGAAAGAAGCTTCACCGAACGATAGAGAAAGATTTCACCCAGGCGTTGCTCAAAACGAAAAAAGTTTCAAGAAGCTTCTACCATAGAAGGAAAAAGCTTCAACTAGCAGCGAAAAAAGCTAACACCGGCTGTCATTTTTGCTACAACCACCGGCGGTCGTTGCCGGCCACACTTTCATCGTCTCCCTGGTTGTAGCAAAAATGGTCATTGGTTTGTAGCATTTTCCTCGTGCCGTTTGCAGCAAAATCGTGTATAAAAAGCTTCAACCGCGAAAAAATATCTTCGAGCGGCACAGAAAAGCTTCAACCGGTGTGTGAAAATGCTTCAACCGGTTTGTGAAAAGCTTCAACCTTGGAAAAAGCTTCAACGGCCATGGAAAAAAAGCTTCAACCTGGCATGGCAGTAGACGGCATGGGCAGTGTTGCATCGCCACCGAGCTACAGCCATCGCCACGCAGAGCTGCAACTAGAGGGTGTAGCTGTTGCGTGGTTGGAGCTGGGGACGAGGGCGGCGACCGGTGACGAGGACGGCCGGCGAGAGCGGCGACGGACGACGAGGGCGCCGCGGTGGTGCTTCAAGCTCGGTCGTTTCTCTCGCGGGGGTGTGGCGGGGCGTCGGCGATGCTCGAGGGCATTCCAAATTTCATCGTGGGCAAGGGGAGGGGGGTGACTGCGAGGAGGACGAAGCGAGGAATAGATCTGAGCGGTGTTTACCGCTGGATCGGGCGGCCAGGGCTCGACCGGCCCAACCGTTCGGCTGGTGCACCGGCGCCTAGCGTCGCCTTTTTTTTTTTTACAGAGAGAGGTTACAAACCAGTCCCTAGCGAGCATTTCTGCTAGCCCATCCGGCACAGATCCAGCCAGTCCCAAACCGGAAAAAGGCTCCATATCAGCTTCGATCACGCTCCGTATCGATCGCACCGTCAAATAATAAGGGTATCCATGCATGCCGCGTTACGTACGTACGCATACGTTGCGACGTGCTTGTTGCGCGCGTGCAACGTCCTTGTTGCGCGCGAGAGGAAGTAAGCTGTCCTTTTTTTTAACACATGGAAGTAAGCTATCTATCTTTGGCTGGAGCGTCGTCGGATGGATCGAAACGATCTAATCTATCAAGAAAAAGAAAAAAAACAGAGATGTCCCGCATTTAAGCGTGTGGTGTCAAGTTTCTTCATTTCTTTTCTTTTTCATAGTTGATTGAATGTTAATCACGACGCACGCACGCACGCGTGTCATCGTCATTTTCCCCTCTCTCTTTCGTTCTTTCTTTTCTTTGACTAGAACAGTGACCATCACTAGTAGAAAAGGAGGCAATGGTCCAGGCCAGGTCAGCCCATTAGTTCCGGTTCAATCCAGAACCGGGACCAATGGGGGCATTGGACCCGGGGGCCGGCCGGGCCACGTGGGCCATTGGTCCTAGTTTGTCTGGACCTATTGGTTCCGGTTGGTGGGACGAACCGGGACCAATGCGCCTCGCTCCTGGCCCACCACCATTGGTCCTGGTTGGTGGCTTGAATCGGGACCAAAGGCAGCCCTTTAGTCCCGGTTGGTGGCACGAACCGGGACTAAAGGGGTGGTCCTCGTTGCGGCCAGAGTTTAGTCCCACCTCGTCAACCGAAGGGGGCTCACACCGGTTTATAAGCCCCTCCCTCTCTGCCTTGTTGAGCTGCTCTCAAAGTGAAAATAGATGCCCTTATACAGGAAATTTGACCTAAATTCATATTGAATTTCTCTGAAGTTAGTAGAAATTTATTATGAATTTAGGTCTAATATTCTCTATAAGCGCATCTATGCTCATTTCTGAGTAGTTTTTTATATAGATTTTTTTCTGCTATATTTATTTTTTTCTATTTTTTTCTGAGTTGTAATAATTCATTAAAAATAAGCATCTATGCTCATTTTTTAGTTAAGTTAATCACAACTATTTTTTCTTCTATTTATTTCTGAATTGTAATAAGTCATTAAAAATAAGCATCTATGCTCATTTTTTAAGTAAAGTTAATCACAACTATTTTTGCTTTTATTTATTTTTGAGTAGTTTTTTATATAGTTTTTTTTTTTCTGCTATATTTTTTTCTCTATTTATTTCTGAGTTGTAATAAGTCATTAAAAATAAGCATCTATGCTCAGTTTTTAAGTTAATCATAACTATTTTTTCTTCCATTTATTTCTGAATTGTAATAAGTCATTAAAAATAAGCATCTATGCTCATTTTTTAAGTAAAGTTAATCACAACTATTTTTGCTTCTATTTATTTCTGAGTAGTTTTTTATATAGTTTTTTTCTTTTCTGCTATATTTATTTTTTTTCTTTTTATTTCTGAGTTGTAATAAGTCATTAAAAATAAGCATCTATGCTCATTTTTAGTTAAGTTAATCGCAACTATTAAAAATAAGTCATTAAAAATAAAAAAAGAGGCGCAATGCTCGTTAATTTGCTTCAAGCCTTTCGGAATAGTGTCAACTGCACTGCACATAGCTCTGTGCAGTCTACCCTCTTCCTCAAGGCTTGAAGCTAACCAACGTGCAGGTGAGCCTTGAGCCTCTTCTTCATCATCTCTGCACTCAGGGCTTATAAACAGCTGCGAGTGCCTCTCGCTTGGCGAGGTGGGACTAAAAAAACAGCTGCAGAAAGAATCCACTAAAAAACAGTTGCAGAAAATAAAAAATTAGACGGGTCCATTGGTACCGGTTGGTGGCGCCAACCAGTACCAATGCCCCTCTTTGGTACCGGTTGGTGCCACCAACCGGTACCAATGCCCGCCTTTTGTCCCGGTTGGAGCCACCAACCGGGATCAAAGGTCCTCGTTTCCCGCCCTTTGGTCTGCCGAAAAGAGGCCTTTGGTCCCGGTTGGTGGCTCAAACCGGGACAAAAGGCCGGCATTGGTACCGGTTTGCCGTACGAACCGGGACCAAAGCCTTTGCTATATAAGTAGCACTGCCGCCCCGCCTCGAGTTCGATCTCTCCCGACGCCGCGCGCCGTCCCCTGCCGCCACGCCGCCGTCGCCGCCCCGCCCCGACGCCGTCGCCGCCCCGCCCCGACGCGCGCCGTCGCTGCCCCGCCCCGCTGCCGTCGCCGCCCGCCCTGCCGCCCCGACGCCGTCGCCGCCCGCCACGACGTCGCCGCCCGCCCTGCTGCACCTCGCCGTCACCGTCGCCGTCGCCGGCCGTGAGCAACTTTATTTTATTTTTGTTAGATTTTTTTAGATTTTTTTGTTAGTTCATAGATTTATTTGTTAGATTAGATTTGTATAATTTAGATATGTAGTTTATATTGTGTAATTTAGATTGTATAATTAATTTATTCATATTATGTTAGATTTTTTTAGATTTTTTTGTTAGTTCATAGATTTTTTTGTTAGAATAGATGTGGTGTAATTTAGATATGTAGTTCATATTGTGTAACTTAGATTGTGTAATTAATTTGTTCATATTATGTTAGATTTTTTTTTCTTTTAGTAGATTTTTTTGTCAGATTTTGTTAGATTTTTTATGATTTTTGTTAGATTTTTTTAGATTTTTTGTAGTTCATAGATATTTTTGTTGGATGTATAGTAATTTAGATGTGTAGTTCATAGATTTTTTATCATATATATGCAAAGATCGAATATATCAAGTTTTTATGATTTTTTTCTGTTCACAGAATCTTTATGATTTTTTTCTGTTGTAATTTTGTTTATAGAATTTTAATGATTTTTTGTTCATAGTACGTATTTAGAAAAATGAAAAAAATAAGAAGAGAAAGTGTTTAATATAATTAGTTAGAAAAATACTAGTTTATTTTTAGTAAGTACTACTTTATTTTATTTATAGTAAGTGCTTCATATATAGTTGAACTAGCTAGTTGATTTAATAAACTACTTTATTTTACTATATATAGAAGTAGTTTGTTTTTAGTAAGTACTACTTTATTTATTTATAGTAAGTGTTTAGTAGTTGAACTAGCTAGTTGATTTAATTAATAAAACTACTTTATTTAAGTATATATAGAAGTAGTTCCCGCATCGAGGTCGGCGATGCCTATCCCGCATCCTCGTCGTCGTCGACTCGGCGGTGGAGGCTTGCTTGATCAGGGCCATGTTTGGGACTGGGCTCCGCCGGGCTGGTATTGGGAGGTGCTACCTTCCGGGGGACGTAGGTTGGTGAGGAGGCAGCCCATTGTTGACCCGATCCTTGTTTGGTGGCGGTCGCGTGGGCCAGTGACGATGCCGAGGCTTCCGGACACCGTGGAGGTGGTACGTCACCGTGTCAGCGAGGAGGACAAGCACGTCCGTCGCTACATGGTTGCATTGGAGGGCAGGTTCGACAATACCTGGCAGGTTCTTCAGGGATCTCACTGGAGCTATGATCCTGTGATGGTTCCTTATCTTTGGGTGTCCACCGCCCGCGTCGATACCCGTCGGGCGATACGGTTCTAGTTGTATTAGTGATGCTATATTAGTGATAATATTCAACGATGTACGGACACCAAGAGATGATGTACTTTTGCTTATAATTATTGAATGCATGCTAATTTGAATACTACTTTATTTTATGATTTGGTTTTCCTTATTTTATGATTTAGTTTTGCTTATTGAATGCTCATATTGAATAAGTTCTCCTTCATTCCCGTGTGCTAGACAATTTGATGTAATAATGCACTCGGGAATGAAAGGAGGAGCTACGTACATCACCGATAGTCAACCCGTGATTAATAATCTAGTTTAATATTTGAATTATGAACATAGGCCGGAAATGTCGTACTCGGACGACGAAAACCGCCCGGGGGAGTGCGACTGGTGCCACGGCGACCGAGGTATCTGCGACAGGTTCATTGAGCTGGACGAAGATCGTCGCTCCAGCATTAATGTCGAGGAGACCTTCGATGTTCATACGGTACGCAACCGACGACAATAGTTTTTTCCGTAATTACTCATGACTTCAACTATTTTAATCATGACAATATTTTTCATCTTTTCCAATTCGACTAGCTTATCCCATGCTTTGCAAGACGCTATGTCTTGGAGAGGATGGATTTTGAAGACAATGAAAGTTTCGAAACCAAAAAAATTATCCTAAGTACCCATCATGGTGTGGATTTTCAAGTAAAGCTATACAATGCTCAGAGTGTAACCCATTTTGGTTGCAAAAATTGGGAAGCACTTTGCAAGATGTATGGTCTTGATGAGGGTATGCTTGTCACCATGGATCTTGGTGATCCTACAATCGAGCAAGAGAGACCTTCGATTTGGGTCCTTATGGATACACCTCCAATTCTTCCCCCATGTGAGCTTAACATAGTTATTAAGTAATTTATATTGTTTATTTCAAAAGAGTTGACAACTTATCTTCATTGACAGCTTATTTTCATTCTTCAAAGAATGTGCGGAAGATGGTAGACAGAACCTACTGCACCGAAGGCTCCGAATTAACTTATCAGGAGAAAAATCATCTAATCGCATTTTGTACTGATCTTGAGAATTACAATATCTACAATCAAACTCCTCAACATTATGGTCAATACGTACCACTAGTGCACGTGTTGAACTACGGTAACTACCATGGAGATACCCTGGTAAGATTTTTTTACTATTATGACATCCGTGATCTTTTTGCACACTTCTAAACTAGTAGATCATTGCTAACTACGAAGTTATTACTATGTTTTTCAACAGATAATCCCGAATGATTGTGTGCCTCATCTGATGTATACGCATGGTAACCTTCATGTTTTGAACATACAACCAGGTCGTCCTACGAATCTCAACTGTCCATACCGGGTTTCTAAAAGAAGTGTAGACATAACAATCAAAGAATGGAAAAAATGTATGGACAGTCGTAAGGAGCTTCTTGGAAGAACCAAGCAGCAAAGGGCAAGAATTGGAGACAGGATGATCGCCATTCTTCATAATGGAGAGTCAGGGTCTATATTGTTTTATGCTATTTTACCTTAAGGGTGTTTAGGTCATACCTGATACTGATGATTATGTGCTAAGAACAATTATGTAGGGTTGGGTTCGATGACTATGAGGATGATGATCGTATGACTTATTATTAATAACGAGTAGAAGTTGTATGATGATGCATAGGACTTGTTATTATATATGATGATGTATGATGCGAGCATGCATGAGCATGTTATATCAGCGGGTGAAATGAACATAGCAGCAGCGTTGATAAACCAAGGACGAAGATATAAGAGAGGACACTTCTCTCTATTAGCTAGCTAATAACAACCTAAAAATAACCCCCCAAACCCCTAAAGCAGGCACATTTGTAAAAAAAACATGAACTTTTGGTCCCGGTTGGTGCCACCCTAAAGATGACTTTCCCTTGCCGATCCCGGAGATAGTCGTCGACTCCACCACGGGACACGGCGCGCTATCCTTCATGGACGGTTCATCAAGCTACAACCAGATCAAGATGGATCCGGATGACGCCATCGACACCGCTTTCAGGACTCCAAAGGGCAACTTCTACTACATCGTCATGCCGTTCGGACTGAAGAACGCCGGCGCAACGTACTAGCGTCCATGACGTACATTCTTGGTGATTTGATCCACCATTTGGTGGAGTGCTACATCGACGACATGGTGGTCAAGACCAAAGAACGCGAGCATCATCCCGAAGATTTTCGAGTGGTCTTTGAGCGGCTACGACAACATCAACTCAAGATGAACCTGTTGAAGTGTGCCTTTGGCGTTCAATTGGGCCTCTTCCTCGGCTTTGTCGTTCGTCATCGAGGCATAGAGATCGAGCCTAAGAAGATTAAGGCCATCATCAACATGCCACCACCCCAGGATCTCAAGGAGTTGAGGTCATTGCAGGGGACGCTAGTGTACATCTGACGCTTCATCTCCAACCATTCTCGAGCCTCATGAAGAAAGGAGCTCCATTCGTGTGGGATGAGGGATGCCAACGCGGCTTTGAAGATATCAAAAGGTACCTCCTTAATCCACCTGTCTTGGCAGCTCCTGTCAAGGGGCGCCCACTCATTCTATACATTGCAGCGCAGCCTACTTCGGTAGGTGCTTTGTTCGCCCAAAACAATGAGGAAGGGAAGGAAGTGGCCTGCTACTACTTGAGCCGGACCATGGTGGGAGCCGAGCGAAATTACTCTGCAATAGAGAAAATATGCCTGGCCCTAATCTTCGTGTTAAAGAAGTTGAGGCACTACACGCTGAAGCACCAAATCCAGCTCGTCGCAAGAGCGGACCCCGTAAGGTACGTGCTAAGTCAGCCCGCGCTCATGGGGCGACTGGGAAAATGGGCGCTTCTCATGATGGAGTTCGATATCACTTTTGTCCCTCAGAAGGCGATCAAAGGGCAAGCCTTGGCAGAGTTCCTCGCGGCGCATCTGGTGCCAGATGATTCCCCTCTCATCACCGATCTTCCTGATGAGGAGGTCTTCACCGTCGACCTCGACGCAACGTGGGAGCTCTACTTTGACGGCGCCTCTCGCATGGAGGCCGATCCTGATGGAGCCCCAAGACGAAGGGCAGGCGCATGTTTGGTGTTCAAGACGCTGCAAGGAGGGGTGATGTATCACTCATTTTCCCTCCTCAAAGAAGAATGCTCAAATAACGAGGCAGAGTATGAGGCACTCATCTTCGGCCTTCTCCTGGCGCTCTCCATGGATGTCCGCTCTTTACGGGCCTTTGGTGACTCCCAACTCATTGTTCGTCAAGTCAATGACATCTACGAAGTTCGCAAGCCTGAACTGGTGCCGTACTACACTGCGGCCCGGAACCTCATGGAAAAATTTCAACATGTTGAAGTGCTCCATGTCCCACGAAGCAGAAATGCGCCTGCTGATGCCTTGACAAAAATAGCGGCAGCATTGGTGCTCCCGGATAATAAAACCATGCAGGTAATGTTAAAGAAAGGTAGCTTGAGGGAGTCCCGGACTAGGGGGTGTCCGGATAGCCGAACTATCATCATCGGCCGGACTCCAAGACTATGAAGATACAAGATTGAAGACTTTGTCCCGTGTGCGGATGGGACTTTCCTTGTCGTGGAAGGCAAGCTTGGCGATACGGATATGTAGATCTCCTACCTTTGTAACCGACTCTGTGTAACCCTAGCCCTCTCCAGTGTCTATATAAACCGGATGGCCTTAGTCCATAGGACGAACAACAATCATACCATAGGCTAGCTTCTCGTGGTAGATCTACTCTTGTAACCCACATCATCAATATTAATCAAGCAGGACGTAGGGTTTTACCTCCATCAAGAGGGCCCGAACCTGGGTAAAAACATCGTGTCCCTCGTATCCTGTTACCATCCGCCTAGACGCACAGTTCGGGACCCCCTACCCGAGATCCGCCGGTTTTGACACCGACATTGGTGCTTTCATTGAGAGTTCCTCTGTGCCGTCGCGATGAGGAAGGATGCCTTCTCCCGTCTTTAAAGACGGCACCGTCGTCAAGAGAGCTCTGGCCGCCGGCCAAACTGTCCGGCTAGGTGGTTTTCTTATGACCGCCTGTTCGGCCACCGCTCCGACGATGACCTCTCAGGTCATCAAAAGCGATCTTCACGTCAGCCCGGAATTCGCCGAGCAGTTAGATCCGATTGAGCTCTCCTATGTAAACGAGCTCTTGGATCACATCGCCGCCCTGGGAGTCGCTACAGACTACGATCAGATTGGGCTTAAACCCGATCTGAGAGAGATTAACTCTCCTCAGGCCACCCACCATGTTGTCGTGGTAGAGGAACAATGCGGCAACCCTTCTTCTACGTTGAAAACCAACTATGTCCGGATTCCCGATCCCTTCAAGCCGGATTCCAGCGAGGGGACGGACGCTAATCAAATACTGACCTTAGAGTCAGGCATCGGACTAGATTCGTTGGAAAGCATCCAGCAAGTCAAGCTTCCAAATCCGGAAACTTCTTGGCCTTTGAGCCTCAGATCGGGCGGGGTTTCGAACTTGATTCCATCCGCCCACCCAAACATAAGCGATCTATCTCGAATACGGCAAGAGCCCGATGAAACAGTACATCATTACTGGGCCAGATTCCTCCTGGTTATGAACAGGATAAAGGACTGCTGCGAAGAAAGCACGATTTCAATTTTCTGCAACAATTGCACGGACAAGGGAATCATGAACGCCATAAGTCGTCGCGAAGTTACACGCTTCATCGACCTAGTGACTATCGTACACAAATACTATGCGGTAGAGAGTGCTAGGAACACTGAAACTAGGTTTTGGGACAGTCCGGCCTTGACCACAACCCTAGTCCGAAGTAAAAGGGTGCTCCATACTCAAGAACCTGGGTTAAAAACCAAAAGCAAAGACCCCCTAAAGGGCATGGAACCGTACTGGAGGGCTGGCTCAACGGACCCTGCAAAATCCACAGTACGGAGGGCGCCACTCCAACACACAGCCTTCGAGCATATTGGATACTACGGCAGGCGGCCAAAAGTGGCGAAGGCTTTTTAGCCCCGGGCAAACAGCCCAGCAGTACCGATACGGTATTAACAATCTTCGAGACTTTTGCATCAAATAACATGCGAAAACGAACAATCCGCGGCCTCGCCGAAGTCTATCAAGTAGGAACAGCAAATCCATGGAGTGACACGGTTATCACCTTCAACGCCAGCGATGAACCTAAATTCCGAACAGCTAGAGCACCAGCCGCATTGGTCCTCAGTCCGATAGTGGACGGCTTTTGCCTTACCAAGGTACTCATGGATGGCGGCAGCGGATTAAACCTCATCTACGAGAAAACCCTTCAAAAAATGGATATTGACTGGAGCCGCATCGAGCGAAGCAGCACAACCTTCAGAGGGATAATCCCTAGTCGAGAAGTACGCTGCACAAGAAAAATCACACTAGACGTAGTGTTCGGCTCACCGGACAATTACAGGTCCGAGGAGGTCACGTTCCAAGTGGCCCCATTCGGCAGCGGATATCACGCTTTGTTAGGGCGAGAGGCATTCACAATCTTCCAAGCTATACCCCACTACGGGTACATGAAGCTCAAAATGCCCGGACCCAATGGGATAATCACTCTTGCCAGTGATCCAGATACAGCACTCCGCGCTGAAAATAAGACAGCCGCACTGGCCCTAGAGGCATTGTCCGAAGCCCTAGCGGCAGAGGAACTAACTACGCTGCGCTCCACGGTGGATAGGGACGATGTGATACTCGATAAGAGGTCCAAGTCCACCTCTTTTAAACCAGCAGACGAAATAGTCAAATTTCAGGTCCATCCAACGGACCCCACAAAGACGGCCTCCATTGGGGCACAATTATGTCCTGATGTCGAAGCCGCACTACGAGAATTCCTTCGGGAAAATTGGGACATTTTTGCCTGGCACCCTTCAGACATGCCAGGAATCCCACGCAGGCTGGTAGAGCACAGCCTAAACATCCTAAAAGGATTCAAGCCGGTCAAACAAGCTCTTCGGCGATTTTCTGAACCCAAAAGACAGGCAATGGGAGAAGAGCTAGTCAAACTCTTAGAAGCCAGATTCATCAGAGATATAAAACATCCGGACTGGCTAGCCAATCTAGTAATGGTACCAAAAAAGGACAAATCCTGGCGCCTCTGCGTCGATTTTAAAGACCTTAACAAGGCATGTCCAAAGGACCCTTTCCCCCTCTCTCGCATCGACCAAATCATCGATGCTACCGCAAGGCACGATTCATTATGCTTCCTCGACGCATACTCCGGATACCATCAAATCAAGATGGCGGAGAAAGACCAGGCCGCAACGGCATTCATTACTCCATATGGGCCATTCTGCTTCAACACAATGCCCTTCGGACTCAAAAACGTTGGCGCAACATATCAGCGCATGATTCAAACATGTCTGGCTACCCAGATAGGCAAAACAGTAGAGGCATACATAGACGATGTGGTCGTCAAGACCAAACATGTCGAAACTCTAGTAGAAGACTTGAGGGTGACATTCGACAACCTCCGAGCATATGACATTAAGCTCAATCCGGAAAAATGCGTCTTCAGCGTACCAGCCGGAAAGCTCTTGGGCTTCATCGTATCCGGTAGAGGAATTGAAGCAAACCCGGCCAAAATCCGAGCTCTGTCACAATTGGAAATTCCAAAAGACCTCAAGCAAATACAAAAACTAACCGGATGCGTAGCGGCCTTAAGTCGCTTCATCTCCCGTTTGGGAGAAAAGGCTCTGCCCCTCTACCGCCTCCTCCGGCGCACCGAACATTTCGAATGGACGGATGCTGCCACGGCCGGACTCAAAGAAATAAAGGCCATACTGGCAACAAATCCGGTCCTGGCCGCGCCCAACCTGGGCGAACCTATGTTATTATATATCGCAACAACACATCAAGTTGTCAGCGCGGTACTCGTCGTCGAGTGAGAGACAGAAGGGCACAGATTCCCTCTTCAAAAGCCAGTGTACTACGTATCCACTGTTCTAACTCCATGCAAGTCCCGGTACCCATATTATCGAAAGATAGCATAGCGGTGTTCATGGCATCCCGGAAGTTGCGACACTACTTTCAAGAGTGTTCCATAACGGTGGCCTCCGAAGTACCTCTCAACGATATTATAAACAACCGTGACGCAACGGGCAGGATTGCAAAATGGGCTATTGAGCTCTTACCATTTGACATAACCTATAAGCCACGGCGAGCTATAAAGTCGCAGGTTTTGGCCGACTTCGTCGCCGAATGGACCGAAGCCGAACTCCCTAAAGAGTACGGCGCATACTCCAATTGGATCATGCATTTCGACGGATCCAAAATGTTGGCTGGCTTGGGGGCTGGCGTCGTCCTGACGTCCCCAATTGGAGACACAATCCAATACGTACTTCAAATAATGTACATGGACTCCAATAACGCAGCCGAATACGAGGCCCTTCTACATGGCCTCCGGATGGCAATCTCCATGGGCATTCAACGCCTAGAGGTGCGCGGGGATTCAAACCTCGCAATATCCCAAGTAAATGGAGACTTTGATGCCAAAGATCCAAAAATGGCAGCTTACCGCAACGCTGTCTTAAAAATGTCAGCTCGGTTCGAAGGACTCGAATTCCACCATGTAGCCCGGGATAATAACCAGGCAGCAGACGTATTAGCACGCATCGGCGCGAAACGAGACGCCGTCCCTCCAAACATCTTCCTGGAACAGCTCTTCAAGCCATCCGTGTTATGGGAAGAGGAGTCCGGAAATAACAATCCGGAGCCAGCTGCATCACCGAAATCAGACCATTCTGACACAATCGGCGGCTCAGCCAACGAAATAACACCTTCAGCTCACGAAATAATGGCAGTAATTGCCCCGTGGACAGAACCATTCCTAGCCTACTTAATTCGGCAGGAACTTCCCGAAGACCAAAATGAGGCCCGCTGCATAGTTCGGCGATCTAAAGCCTACAAGGTCCATGAGGGAGAACTTTATAAGAAAAGCACAACCGGAGTCCTTCAAAGGTGTATCTCCGAAGAGGAGGGGCAGAATCTCCTAGCTGAAATTCACGCCGGACTCGGCGGGCACCACGCTGCAGCCCGGGCACTCGCAGGCAAGGCCTTCCGTACATGATTTTATTGGCCGACAGCCCGGGCAGATGCTCAGGACTTAGTCCAACGATGCGTCGGTTGCCAGCTCTTTGCTAATCAGAGCCACATGCCAGCCACCGCCCTCAAAACTATACGCATTACCTGGTCGTTCGCGGTCTGGGGGCTTGACATGGTTGGACCCCTTAAAGGGGGAACCCACAAGCACAAATACTTATTGGTCATGGTGGACAAATTCACCAAATGGATTGAGGCCAAGCCGGTTAAAACGGCAGAATTCGGACCGGTGATAGACTTCCTATCCGGGGTAGTACACCGTTTTAGCGTCCCCCACAGCATCATCACTGATAACGGCACGAACTTCACTGCCGGCGAGGTTAAACTCTGGTGCAAAAACATGGGCATCAAGCTCGATTACGCTTCAGTCTATCACCCCCAAACTAACGGTCAAGTCGAGCGAGCAAATGGTCTAATCATGAGCGGCATCAAACCCAGACTAGTGCGGTCCCTCAAGGAATCTAACACGCACTGGGTAGAGGAGCTCGACTCCGTACTCTGGGGGCTGCAGACCACGCCAAACCGAACTACTGGATTCACACCATTTTTCATGGTGTATGGCGCAGAGGCAGTTCTGCCTTGCGATATAATTCATGACTCACCTCGTGTGCGCATGTACGAAGAAAGAGAAGTCGAGTTGGACTGGCAGGACAGTTTGGATGCCTTAGAGGAGGAGCGGGACGTGGCAAAGGCTCGTTCCGCATTCTATCAGCAGCAGGCTCGAAGATATCAAAGTAGAGAAGTACGGGCCAAAACTTACAATGTCGGCGAACTCGTTCTACGCCTGCCGGACAAGAAAAAGGACAAACTTAAGCCCAAGTGGGAAGGTCCCTTCATCATCGACCAAGTCCTGACCGGCGGAGCATACCGTCTACGTAAAGCATCTGACAACCGCCTCGAGCCAAACCCATGGAACGCAGCCCATCTCCGAAGATTCTACGCCTAAACACCAGACTCAGAGTTCATCTCACTCCCCCGTCCACCTTTTTATATTTTTTACTATCTCTTGTCCCCCTCGTTCTTCCCACTTTTTTCCAATACCTTTTATAGGCTGATTTGCGCTTTGTTCGCACACACTTGATGTGCTCCTAGCACTCATTATACCTGGGGGCTTCTTTACCAGAAGCTTATTAATATGGGCTTCACGCCCAATACATGTGTCATACTTCCACATGTACCTTTTATTCACCATTATATGCATCGATATGACTTAAGTTTGGCCAAGCTGGGTTGCCTGGCTCCTGTGCTTACCCCTACGTTCCCGATTGTTCGGTTAGGAGGTAAAGGGAGCACCTCTGCGATTGTTACTGCCGGGTCAGCCGGATGTGTACCTCAGACTGGGTGAAGCCGAAAGCTAGCGTTCTTAAGAGAATATTCGGTCGGTGACTTGAAAGATGATTTATTACTTACTTATTTATAAGCCCCCAGATGCTTTTTCTGCTATTTTCGCAGTCCGGCATTGCACCTTAGGGCATGCCTCCCAGGGAAAGGAACCCTTAACGGAACTATTCTCCCTGGAAGATGTTTCTTACTAACCATGTAATATAACATAACTAGTTGGGCACTTGTCTGATAAAGCAATTATGACCCCGACGCCTTGTCTCCATGCATGCCCCGGTTCTTTTATAACCGTAGGGGTATTCGGACACACTCCGGACTGTTGGGTCCCGAGGTTGAAGCGAAACGGTCCGCAAAGACAAACGATCTACAATCCGGCTAGAAGGCATCTTACATGTCATTTCAAATTACATCGTCAAACTGACTGATTGTACTCCTCCTCAATCCCATCTAACAGGCTGTCTAATTTACAGTCCTGTTGGGAATATTTCGCGGCCAGTTCTACTTGGCCATACATCAAGCTCACAGGGATCTCCTTCCCATCAGGCCCCGCAGGTCCGACCTCGGCCATGTGGTTTGGGTCAGCCTTCGGGTAGCGCGTCTTCACCATGGCCCAGGCCTCCCTGGCGCCCTGACGGCAGGCCGATATCTTCCACAAACGGAGGCGTCGCCGTGCTCCCTGGAGCTTCTCAGCAAGCTCACCAAGGCCCTCGGGTAGGGAGACGGATGGCCATAAAGCCTGAACGACGCCACTCATCGCCTGCCGAACACGTTCGAACAATTGCACCAGCTCGGGAAGTTGGTCACCTGTTGACCCAGGCATTTCCTCCGCAGGGCGACCTGTGAGCACACCTAAAGACATATTTCTGTCAAACGACTTCCTCGCCGAATTCTTCTTTTCAAAGGAATTTGCTCAAGCACTTACTATAAATGCCGCGACGAAGTCGCTGATTCTCCTTCAAGGAGCCAGACAGCTGGGCCCGAACACCTTTCAGCTCTTCTCCTAGCTGGGTGTGGGCATCTTGGAGCTTGTTTCTCTCCTGCTGCACCTTCATAAGCACCCTCTCGCCAGCCTTTAGCTGACGCAGTAGCTGTTGCTTGTCCGGATCTAGTCCGGCGCCCTCTGCAATATTATTGTCAGATTCACGCCGCACTTTGTTAATTAATTATTTTTCAAAGTACGTCTTACCAGCGGGGGTCTCTGTGGCTCCCCCTGTGGCGGCCAGTGCGGCCTCAAGTTGGGCCTTGCACTCTTGGAGCTCCTGGGACAGATGGGTATTCTTCTCCGTAAGATCCTGCATAAAAATTGATCCTTAAATCAGTTATTTTAACCATTTTAAGTCTCGCGGGCTACTGGCATATATAACTATTAAAATTACTTACACGTATGTCTTTCACATACTGCTCCGTGGCTCTGGTTAACCCATCTTGAGCGGCACAGAGGTGCGCGTTTCCCGCATCAAAGGCATTTAACGCCTCCGGGGAGAAACACGCGTCACGAAGAACTGTCTGGCGACGCCTGTGATTCATGGCGCTCTCCACCTCAGACCGGGTGGCGGACAGCCTGTCGGCATCCTTCGTCGGAGGAGCGTCCGACTCATGCCTTGTATTCGCCTCCCCTTCCGGGCCATGCGTTGGAGCATGGCTGGTGGAGGCTTGATTGGCAACCTCTCCGGACACTGTCCGCCGAGCGCTCTTTCTGGAAAAGTTATGAGCATTAATATACCTCCTGGGAATCCTTCCCTTAAAAAATAGCGGTGCTCCGTACCGTTGCGGCGACGTTTCAGTTCGCATCGTACTCCTCTTCCGCCTACTGGGCCGGACTGACCCTTGTTGGTTGGTCGCCGCGGGCTCGACTTCCTGCCGTAAAGGCGCTTCCTGTCGAACACCATTGGTGCACGGTGGTCAGAACTAAGCATTAAAGAAGTAACGGCACCAGGACTTCGGTCGTACTCACCGGGGAAGCCGGACACAAACCGGGGTAGTCAGCCATAATGGCGACTAAAGCATTATCTATGCTGAGCTGGTGATACACCCCGTCGATCAGTTCCACCGCTAAGTCCGGATCCTCTTCGGAGGCCGGATCAAGGGACCTTTCTGGGTCTTCGGGTTGTGGGGCTGGGATTTTTATGCCCTCCACATCCCGACGCAGTTCCTGTGTCAAAATCATACAATAAGACAATTGCCTTTAAAGGCACGGTTCAGATATGCATGCGACCGCTTACCCAGCTCCGAGGGTTGTTCATGGAAAATCCGTTCAGAGGATTCGTGCGAAGGAAGTCCTCCTTCTCCCCCTTGTACAAGCCAGACAGGATCTTCACCAGATCGTCGGCCGAGCCAGGTCCCTTGCGGCCCTGACGGGTGGCGTCGTCGTCTCCGTTGAAGTCCCACATGGGGTGGCCCCTATATTGGAGCGGCTACACCCCACGCATAATGCATGTGGCCATGACTCCGACCATGGTTAATCCGGAATGGGCTAGCAGCCGTATCCGGCCCATCAAGTAATGGACGCTACTATCATCTTCTCGTCGAGGGCTCCGTGGGCGCCAACTTAGGCGTTTCTTCAGGGGAGCGTTGCTGAACTCCGGAAGGCCGATCCGGACTGGATCCGGCAGCGGAGCGTCCTCCATATAAAACCACTGCGAAGGCCAATCTTCGGACGTCTTCTTCGGGGTCCCGGACAGGTATCCGGTCCCGGCGATGCGCCATATTTCGGCTCCGCCCACTTGATATATCGACCCCTCGTGAGAGCGGGGTACGAGGCAAAACAGCCTCTTCCACAGCGCAAAATGGGGCTCAATGCCCAAGAACAGCTCACACAGAGCTACGAAGCCCGCGATGTGCAAAATGGAGGCAGGTGTAAGGTGATGAAGCTGGAGTCCGTAGAACTCCAGGAGCCCCCAGAGAAACGGATGTATAGGAAATCCGAGTCCCCTTATTAAGTAGGAGACGAAGCACACCCACTCTCCTTTGGAGGGACTGGGGGTGCTCTCCGCCTGCTTCCCACCTTTGTAGGTGGCCAGTCCGGCTCGAACCGGTACCATGAAGGCCGGGGGAAGATATCCCTCTGCTTGGAGCGTCACTAACTCGTTGTGCGGGACTGAGCATCTCCTCCAATCTCCTGGCTTAGGGCTAGGAGCGCGAGAAGAGGAGCCGCGTCGACTGTCCATGTTGGAATGGGTTTGGTGTCAGATGCACCTCGATGAGTGCTTGCGGAAGGAGGAGGATGTGATTTGGATCTGGATCCTCGCCTCTCTTATAGGCAGCTTATTTGCGCAGCTAGGGAGTAAAACATAAAAATACCCTGGCTTTTCGCATTCGTGCGACGCGTGGAAGAAGACCATTATTGGGCACGGAAGCCAAGGAGTGCAGCATTTATTAAGCAACCGGACACTATCCGGCAAACACATGGAGCATGAAGAAGAACCCGCCTTGCAAACGCCGAAGACAACATACGCGCCGGATTCGTCGTTATTGAAGCCTGGTTCGGGGGCTACTGAGGGAGTCCCGGACTAGGGGGTGTCCGGATAGCCGAACTATCATCATCTGCCGGACTCCAAGACTATGAAGATACAAGATTGAAGACTTCGTCCCGTGTCCGGATGGGACTTTCCTTGGCGTGGAAGGCAAGCTTGGCGATACGGATATGTAGATCTCCTACCTTTGTAACCGACTCTGTGTAACCCTAGCCCTCTCCGGTGTCTATATAAACCGGATGGCCTTAGTCCATAGGACGAACAACAATCATACCATAGGCTAGCTTCGAGGGTTTAGCCTCCCTGATCTCGTGGTAGATCTACTCTTGTAACCCACATCATCAATATTAATCAAGCAGGACGTAGGGTTTTACCTCCATCAAGAGGGCCCGAACCTGGGTAAAAACATCGTGTCCCTCGTCTCCTGTTACCATCTGCCTAGACGCATAGTTCGGGACCCCCTACCCAAGATCCGCCGGTTTTGACACCGACATGGCTCCTCCCAGCTGTTCTGGAGCTTATCTCGGTGGAGTACGAAGTCAACTCCATCATAACGAACACCGTGGAGGAAGACGAGTGGCTGCAACCCTTCCTCGACTACTTCAAGCATGGCAGTCTCCCCGACGACCCCGTCGCGAGACGCCAACTACAACGACGACTCCCCTTTTATCTTTATGAAGCAGGTGTCCTATACAGGAGGTCTCATGGACAGGAGGTCCTACTTCGGTGCGTTAATCGAGGTGAAGCCGAGAAGATCCTCCAGGAGATGCACCATGGAATCTGTGCGGGCACCAAGGAGGAGCTAAGATGTATCATAGCACACGTCTTGCAGGATACTACTGGCCCAGTGTCATGGCGGACTGCCTTCGGGTGGCCAGGTCATGCCACAACTGTCAAGTACATGGCGACTTCAAGCACCAGCCGCCGGTTCCGCTTCACCCTACAGTTCCCTATTGGCCATTTGACGCATGGGGAATAGACGTCATCGGCCTCATTGACCCTCCGTCATCCGGGGGACATCATTTCATCCTTGCCGCGACGGACTACTTCTCCAAATGGGTGGAAGCCATTCCACTACGGGAGGTGAAGAGTGAGAACGTCATCAAGTTCCTAGAGCGAAATATCATATATCGCTTTGGGATTCCACACCGCATCACCTCCGACAATGCCAAGGCATTCAAGTCCAACAAGATGTACAGGTTCATGGAGAAGTACAAGATCAAGTGGAACTACTCCACTGGCTACTACCCTCAAGCCAATGGGGCGATCGAAGCCTTCAACAAGACACTCGGCAAGATACTCAAGAAGACGGTGACAAGGCACAAGAGAGACTGGCACGATCGTCTCTTCGAGTCCTTATGGGCATACCACATTACAGTCCGTACCCCAACACAGGCTACTCCATTCTCTCTCGTTTATGGGAGTGAAGCCGTACTGCCATTGGAAGTCCAGCTACCTTCTTTACGGGTGGCTCTCCAGGAAGGACTCACCCAAGATGAACAGGTACAACTTCGTTTTCAGGAGCTTGACGCCCTAGAAGAGGAGCGACTTCATGCCCTTCAAAACCTAGAGCTCTACCGCCAAAACATGGTGAGAGCCTATGACAAGCTCGTCAAGCAGCGCGTATTCCGGAAGGGCGAGTTGGTCCTCGTGCTCCGTCGACCCATCGTCATCACGCACAAGACGAATGGGAAGTTTGAGGCAAAGTGGGAAGGACCATATGTCATCGAGCAATTCTACGACGGGGGTGCATACCAGCTGGTTGATTCCCAGGGAGCCCGGCCTATGCCCCCAATCAACGGAAGGTTCCTAAAAAAATATTTTTCTTAAAATGTTGCCTCTTTCGTTGCCTTTTGATTTTTTTCCTTGGGGAGACCCTTTTTCAGTGGGCTATCGGATCCATGATGCACTCTCTGTTGCATGTTGTGGACATTTTCTTAGTCTCCCCAATTTTAACGGACTCATTCCAACAAAAAAAAGCTGGCTGCCCTCTACCACATCATGCTGTTGATTGAAGTTTTGGCTACCCTAGGACTTGTAGGAGGGTGGCACAATGTGTCAAGTTGCAGGCAGAGCGGCTCCTACACCCACAATGCAGGACACGTATCAGGCGTATGCTTCCGGAGGCAGCTGAGACGATTACTTGGGCACTTCTGAGCGCCGAGACCCCGCGCCCTTCATGTTTCCTGGCATGCTTCATGTTCGCAGAGACTCGCATCCCAGGGGAGACTATAGGAAAATATTCATGGTGGCTACCTGGCCCAATGCAAATTGGTTCGGTACGTAGCCACATGACAACCCTGGGATACGTCCCCAAAAAGCTCCAGATAAAATGCCTGAGGGCAGGGCCGGCCCTGGGGCATGGGCGACGGGGCGACGGCCAAGGGCCCAGGCGAGGAGGGGGCACATGATGGAGTATATACATATACTATAGCCCAGCGAAAAGCAAGTAAAAATTACAAAAAAAATTAAAAAAAAGAAATAGGATGGGCTAGGCCGCCCAGATTAGCTAGCTAGCGATCGCTGATGGATACGCGAAGGCGAAGCGGCACCGTGACTCACGCTCTTTCCTACGTTTCCTTCGTAGGTTCGTCGCCCTCGCTCGCCCGTCGGCCTTCTCGCTCGCTTGGTGCCTTGCCCCTTGGCCCTTGTCGCGTCGCCAGCTCGCCGTCGCCGCCGCACAGCAGTCCGGCAGGCATGCGGCAGCCCGGCCATCCGGCATCCGGCACCGCGGGAATATGACAATACCTATACAAGTAGTCAAGTACGCATCCGACTAGAAGTCAAGAAGTACGCATCCATGTTCTTGTCCATCCCCAAACCTCAATTTGACAATCTCAGTAGTTTATTTATTCTTTATTTAGTATGTACGTATTCTAATCCAATCTATCAAGTTTTTGTCATTCTATGTAACATGTCTTGGGTTCCAATCATCCGATCTATAAATTCCTAATTCTTTGTATGCTCTTTTGATTTTTTTTCTTCATGATTTTAGGACATTAGCCTGCCATGTTACCTAAGAAGAAGCAATTGTCGGGTGCTGAAAAAAGGAGGAAAAATTTGTCAGTCTAATTTTGTTCTTATTTGAGGTAATCAAGTCATGTTAGTTTCATTTTGCGATCTTTTTAGTACCATTGTTTTTTATGGAGTCGGTTCGAATTTGGTTATTATTGTTCTCGATGGAGTCATTTGAATTATTATAGTCATATTTTAAACTAAAGATGTGTGATTGAAAGTTGCTTTCAATAAGTTATATATATAACACACGCATACATATATATTGTCTTAGGACTTAGGACATAGGGGCCCGTGTCGTCGAGTTCGCCTAGGGCCTCCAGAGACACAGGACCGGCCCTGCCTGAGGGTTTTCTTAGTCCACAGAGGTGAACAGGTGTCTTCCAAGTTCTCAAGGTGGGTCTTCGAGAAGTCATGAAAGAGCAATCCCCGAGAAGTGCAAGCAAGATCCTCAAAAAAAAGTTCAAGCAAGTTCATGAAGCCTGCGGCCAATCAATGAATCTGCATAAAAAAAACCCAAAATCTCCACAGAGCAGTCAAAAAAAACCCCAAGAGTCCAAGAAGCAGTCAAGTTGTCCCAAGCAGTAGGAGACACACTGGAAAGAAGGCGGAAGGTAGATGTTCACCATCCCTCAATAAGGCATGAAGAAAAATCGCCAAGCCCGTCTCCCAAAACCATCTACCCTGAACCTACCATACCCAAGTCCCTGGGTTCCTGAGGCATGTACAGGGGGCATGGCGAGCTGTGGGGCCCCTCCACACGATGATGTGCTAGAACATGAATTTCTGTTGCCTCTCGGAAGAATCCCGAAACACGACGTCTTCATACACGTACACCGAGGCTTATGCAGTTGTTGAGTTGTAATCGTCATGGTATTTCGATGATTCCTGATGACAAGTCCTTTGGTAGCCTTCTCAGATGTCACACCCATAGCTGGTGTATAACGGGAAAGCCAACATTTTAAAGACCAACCAAACCTCCTTTTCTTTCCTCTTGGTTTGCTTTGTTTTGTTGGGTGTTTCTAGTTGTTGCGCTGCCCCAACGTCTTTTGCAGCCAATGAAGAGGTACTTCTCGGCTTTGCCGATGACAACCCGACATCGAGTCTCTACACCAACCAACAACACAGGCATCGGGGGCAACCCCGTACGTCTGTGGACGTCGATGATATCCCGACATCAACCTGCTATGCCGACGGCATTCCGGCAACCAATCATCTGCACCAACATGAACAATGGGCGTAGGAAGGAAGCGCCTAAGTTCATAAGGGTGGTGCCGATGTCACTCCGGTACCCCCTCTTCAACAACAATGAAGCCTGGGGGCAATATCGTCCCCTCGATCTTCCGCAAGGCCGATGGCGTCCCGGCATACCACCTGGTGATACACCACTCATGGTGAAACGGAGTTGTCGATGGTCTACCGACGCCTCACCTACATCGTCATATGAAGATCACGGGAGCAGTGCAATGCGCCAGTGCGGTCAGCATGAATATGTGAAACCCTTTGATCTAGTCGGCTGGCACCATAGCTGCTAGGCGGTCGCGACTAGGTTGATAAAACTCTCCAAAATGTGACACGGCAATTCGCTACAGAATGGGTGTTACCTGAGGTCATATTGTTGATTTTGCGCCATAGCTGCAAAATGGCCCAACAAGTTGCCTTGGTAGGTGAAAATGCGGAAGGATCTACCCGCACAATCTAAAGAAAAACTAGGCTGCAAGAAATTGCGCTAAATGGTCACATATTTTCGCCAAGTTAAGTTTGATCGCTCCGCGCTCGAACTCAATTTGGCGAGGGGGCATTTGTTCGACGAGATTTTGTACTATATACAATACGAAAATAATGAATAAAAAAGTTCTAAAAAAAGGATTTGTCTTAATGATAATGTGCCCAGATGATATACATACATTTTTTAACGCATGGAGCAAGGAGTGCCCTTGCACGTGCACATGCTCTTAGATCAAAAGTGAGGGTTAATGGGCTATTGACCAGTCCGTTAGCTGGCCCAATCATTTAACTTGCACTTAACTTATTATATGTGTGCTTATAACTAGTACATGGGCTGATTGATCGAAGTATTGCATGTTCCATGCATGCACGTGAAGATGCATGACAAAACTACCTACGTGCGTACTAGCACATGATCACGACTCGGTAGAGCCAGTGCATACGCGTGTGACCTGGCCGGGTTGTACATGGTCCAGCACCCGGTGTATATACGGTACATCAAATATGGGTACACCGGTCGGCCACGTATGCATATGCGAGTACCCGAATACCCATGTGCCCGGCTAACCGACGTTTGGAGAGGAACAGGCCTACTAATCCTCTAACCGTGTGGTGCACAAACTGCATGTGAGGGGGTTTGGCCAGCGACCAAAACCTAGCCGCCGCCGCCAAGAGAGCCATCTTTCCGGCGCCGTTTTCCGGCGGCTCTCCTCCGCCGGCGACCTCTTGGTCGTCGGTCGTGAGGGGGGTCGCCGGATCCCGTGCGTGCGGATCGTTTTTGCTTTAGGTTTAGAGCCCTAATAGCTTAGGTTTTTAGATCGTCCGACTTCTTGGCTTCGACGACGGCGCCGGCGATCCTGAATAAAGAAGCTCCAGGTTCTTCTCCGGCGAGGCGATCGTCTCTTTGCTCGGTGATGGATTTGGGAACCAGTCTGTTCAAGCGGGGATATCGTGGCGGCGACGGCATCCTTGTGGTGGACTTGTGTCCTCGGGCTCCGCCGTTGCGACGACGTCTGCTCCAGCGTCAGTGCGGAGCTTGGGAGGTAGTTCGGGAGCAGATGCAGATTGTGATCTGCATCGACGACATCTGGAAGACAGAACATATGCTGGGTTCGTGGTTGATGGATGGCAGGTATGGTTTCCTACTTCGGCGTCTTAGTCGTTGTGGGGTCTCAGATCTGGAGTTTGATAGCGTGTCCGGGGTGTTGCCTTGGTCTGATTCGTTCAACGACAATGGCTTTATTTTTGGTGAGCCACCTTGCAGGTCCGCAAAGCTGCATATCAGCGATGGAGCCGCGTTGAGCTCGGTTGAGGAGGTGGTCCGTCATTTTTTTTCTTTGGTGGCTGCTGTGGTGGTGCCGGAGGCAAGTGACGGATGTTGGTGTCAAGCTTAGCAATGTTCTACCATCTTTTCAGTTTTGTCATGTCGGTCTTTACGTGACTTGTAATTTGATCTTTATGATATGAATGAGACACGTATTACCATGCAAAAAAAAAGAGGAACAGGCCTACCAGCAGCCACGTGAACCAGGTGCGTATCAGGTAATTGTTTTTTTTTTGTGCAGATTTGTACGTGCAGATGAAACGCCGAAGAGATAAGCATCGCCACGACATAGAAAGGATTGGATGAGCCAAAGCTAAAAGATCGGGACGTTCCATCGCCACGCATCCATATCTCCTCCAGCAAAATCGGGAGCAGCCGTTGGCGACGCGTCACTCGGCGGCCTACCTCCACTGCCTGCCTATATATACCATGCATCAGATCCCAGAGGTCGGGGGAGAAAAGAGCAACAAAGCGAAGGGGGAGGCCAGCCGGCCAGAGACGCGCCCATGCGGCTGCGTCGAGGAGATCGCATCGGAAGGAAGGAGATACAAGGAGGAGCCTACAGAAGAGGCCCTAGCACATGGTGCTCTTGACCAAGGCGGCTGCGGATGACGCTCGCTGTGCCCCGGCGACGGGCGCCCAGAAAAGAAGCCCCGATGCCATCTCCATGGCGTCGATGAGGCGCTTGGTGGCAGCAACGTCAAGACTTCCATCAAGGCCGAATCCATGCAGGAACCATGCATGTTACTTAATTCCTTTATCGTTCTTTTTATCTTCTTCACCATGCAGATTGTAGATTGCAAAGCTTGTCAACCGGATAATGAAGCATGCGTCCAAGAGGGAGGAGGGAGAGACACCCAGGAGGAGACGCGCCCCTGCGGCAGCATCGACGAGAGTTGGCATCTTGCCGGAGGAGATGTACAGGTGCTGCGGCAGCGCCGAGGCCGATCAGACGAGGAGAAGCGGCGGCCTCAGGAATGACGACTCGGAAACTGCCCAATCTTGGCCGGCGCGTGGGCAGTGGCCACGACGCCCTCATCACCCTCTTCCTCCTAGTACATGTGTTTTCTTTGTCATTGTTTTTCCAGGGTTCAGGGAGAGGCGGAGCTCACGTACGCAGGACGCAACAGCGGAAAGGAGGTACGCACGAAGAGAAGATGCGCCCGATGGCGGCAGCGTCAACATGCAGGCGAAGAAACACATACACGTACAAGGGTCCAGGAGCAGCACCTGGGCATGGAGGTTTGCAGCAGCTCCTCTTGCATGCCTCGTCTGGGTAGCAGGCAGGAACCCAAGGAGGCACCCTCGAGAGGACTTGAAGATGGTGGCATACATCCATCGATCGGGCCTCGCACCAGGAGGCACCGGGAGGGATCCAGAAGGAACGCCCCAGAAATTGTGGCAGCGATGGCAAGCTGAGGAGGAAGAGATGCCGCCCACGGCAGCGGTCTACCAACGGCAGGCGTCCGAGGAGATGAACAAACAGGAGAAGACCAAGCCTCGCTGACTAATTCTATTTGTTACTATGCCTTTCATCTATCAGATGCTACACAAGAAGAACAGACGGAAGGCGGAGGAGTCCGGCACGCACAAACATCAGCAGACAAGACAAGGCGGAGACGCGCCCCTGGTGGCAGCGATGAGGAGATCGGAGGGCGCGCCGGAGATGGAGCCGCCGGTGGCCGTGGAGGACGATGACATGAAGGTCAACGGCACCAAGGTCTCCATCACCCGTCGCGTCCACTTCGTTACCGCGGTGCTGTAGAAGAGGACATGGAGCGACGCCACACCGCCGCCCACCGTTTATGTCGTCGAGCCGGCGCCATGGAGGTCGACGGCACCGAGGTCGCCAACGCCGTTTACGTCCACTTCATCAAAGATGGTGCCGCGGAAGACGACGACATGGAGCACGCCACGATGCCGCCCACCATTGATGTCGTCAAGCCGGCGCCATGGAGGACGGCGACACGGAGCTCGATATCATGCAACCCGTCGTCTACCTTGTCACACCGAAGAGATGCCGTTCGATAGATGGAGACCTATGGTTCGCTGTCATGCCCTTCGCCCACTTCATCGAGACATAAGGACGAAGCAGCGGAGCCTACGACAAGCTCGTCAAGCAGGCGTCGGCAACGACACCGACACGGAGCTCGACATCATGCAGCCCATCGTCTACTTCGTCACACAGGGATGCCGTTCAAGATGGCAACCCGGAGCCCGCCATCACACACCGTTCATTAACTTCATCAAGTAGATGCCACAAGGCCGCCGCCCTTCACAACGCACACATCCATCCATCAGGAGATCCATCCATTCACCACGCACGTCCTAAGAGAAGACTCGCGGCGCTACATCCATCCAACTCACCAGCCAGCCATCACGCCCATCCATCCAACACACGACAAACCCCTTCACAAAACACCAGAGGCAGAACGCATCTTGCAGGAACTGCTGCAGCCGCAACGGAGACCGACGGCCGTCCGTGCAAGGGCGGCAAGGACTTCGACGACATGAACACCAAGCTCATTTTTCCTGATGGTGAAATGATCGTCTAATTATTGTTTCTCTTGCATCTCTCTCTGCCATCCAGCATGCATGCACTACATGTAAAGTATGTGCCGGACACCGGAGACGACGCTTGCATGATCGCGTCGTCGCCGCCGCCAAGGACGACTGCACTGGACCAGAAAACTGCATCGACATCGTTGGAGTTTGTCTACGGCAGGCCCTTAATTTTCAGGTGTCACGTTTTTGGCTGGAGATTACTCGGGAGCAGCCGGAGCTCTCCAACGACGCAGCCCAACCGCTAGCCCCGGCGCCCTACCATGGCGGCCTTCATGGCGCTCGGTGAACACCTCATGGCGTACAGGTCGCGACGCACAGATGGCGACCAACATGGCCACGGTGAACAGGTTCATGGCAAAGGGTACACTGGCTTACAGGTTTTGCATCACGCTATTGGAGGAGACAAAGGGGCGGAACCGGAGCTCGCTGGCGACGCAGCCCGAGACTCGCCTTTCCCTTCACGGTGTATAGGTCCTTGGTGGAACCAATGTCCGCAAGGACGGGTCTAAGACCGGTTCTTCCTTCACGAGGCACGCGTCCCCGACGAACAGGTCAATGGCGTACAGATCCTTCACCGAGCTGGAATTTGCAACAGCGCTGTCCAAGGCCGGTCCCTCCTACGAGAGGTGCACCCACTGTGGTGGATAGAGCAGCGACGTACAGGTCCACGGCATCGCCAGCGTACAGGTCACCCCTTGGCGTAGCACCAGCCCAGCGCGACGCGGCCTCTACAATGCTACCTTTCCACGGCCCCGTGAGGCGGCCCCCTTTGTCTTGGCGGACCGCCGAATACTCGGCGTCTAGCCGAGATGAGGTGCCAACCACCCCGACCACGCCCATGTGAGCGCGTGTTAGTTTTTACACTGACGCCGGTCTCCCCAAACCGTTACACCCGCAAGGCGTAGACCCTTGATAACCTCGATGAAGCAACATGTCGTCAAGAAGTCTAAGCCGAGCGCGACCCATGCTACCCCAACACCAACCACTCCAACGCCGCCAAGACCGACGAGGCACGACGGCGAGGGCGGGCGCGGCCACCGCTAAGGCCACGCCACATGCGGCGCGTGTACCGACGAGGACACGGGCTCTGCCGCTGCCCACACACACATCACCATCATCATGCATGGAGGACGCGAAGCGAAGACGATGAAGACGACCACACGGCTTAATCGGAGGTATCCCGCGGAGCAACCCGCGGGTGTAA
The DNA here is from genome assembly GCF_018294505.1 of Triticum aestivum. Lineage (NCBI taxonomy): Eukaryota > Viridiplantae > Streptophyta > Magnoliopsida > Poales > Poaceae > Triticum > Triticum aestivum. The sequence continues at coordinate 755,170,434 of NC_057813.1, read as the reverse complement.
TTAACCGGGAGCCTTCCGAGGTCCCGGGAACCAGGAGACTGCAATCACCACAGTCAGGCTGGCCATGCTAGTAGGCCACGAAGTGCACTTTTTTTTGTTTACGGGATCTTGTAATTTTGTTTCTCCAATGAGATTAATGAAATACTCGTTTCCCGTATCCATTTTTTTGTGTACTATGGTACACTGGCACGCCCGCATTTTTCTTTTCTTCTTTCCCCAGTGCCAGAGAGAAATACGCTCCCCTCTTCCTTTCTCCCGGAGTCATAGAGATTTTTCTCGTGTCAAACAGTCAGATACACCATTCTCTGTCTTCCATTGCTACAATTCCAGTGTGGTGCCCAACTTTTTTTTGTCAGCTTCACAATTCGGGTACAACAATTTCTTTGATCCTCTAACATGCGCTGCAACTTCTTCCTCTCCAAATCACTTGCGCAGTTTCACTTTGCATCGACAATGGTCCGACCTAGATCATCAGCGGGCTCATCTGATGCCTCTTCTTAAGCTTCTTCCCGCATTGCCGGCTCAGCTTCTTCCCCCATTGTTGTATCATCGTATTCAGGGAACCCATGGCCATGATAGATGTCGTCGTCCTCTTCTTCTTCATTGTCTTCCATCATAACCCCTCTTTCTCCGTGCTTGGTCCAAACATTTTAATGGGGCATGAAACCGGACTCAAATAGGTGGACGTGAATGGTTCTTGACGTAGAGTAATTGTGACCATTCTTACAGCCAGCACATCGACAAGGCATAAAACCATCCGCCCGCTTGTTTGCCTCAGCGGCAAGTAGAAAAGTATGGACACCATTAATGAACTCGGGAGAGCATCGGTCATCATACATCCATTGCCGGCTCATCTTCATTACACAACACCGAATAGACTAAATTAATACAAGTTCATACATAAAGTTCATATACAACACTTAATTAAATGCAACATACAAATAACTCTCTAGCTAAAGAATTTAAATGCAACAACAAATGCGATCAAGATTGCAACTCAGGTAACAATTGATCCAACAACATAATGATACCAAGCCACACTATCAATGGCATATTTTCTAATCTTTCTAATCTTCAACCGCATTTTCTCCATCTTGATCTTGTGATCATCGACGACATCGGCAACATGCAACTACAATTCCATCTTCTCCCCCTCAATTCTTTTCAATTTTTTTTTCAAATACTCGTTTTCTCTTTCAACTAAATTTAACCTCTCGACAATAGGGTCGGTTGGAATTTCCGGTTCACATACCTCCTAGATAAAAATATCTATGTCAATTTGATGTGCATAATTTGTCATAAACACGAAATGCAACAACTAGTTTTAAAAGAGAATATACCACATCCGAATCATAACAAGGACGAGGTCCAACGGGGATGGATATCAAAACCATGGCACTATGTATAACAAACAACGTACGGGTAAGATAATTATACGAGTAACTATATATCCAAATCACACAAACATCAATTTGGTAATGTAAAACATTCATGAACAAGAGCCTCACCACAAGGTGGTGCCGGCTACGGGACGGTGCGGGCGATCAACGGTGGTTACGACAGAGATTTAGAAGGCAGTAAGTAAACCACACCTACATATGCAAACTAAGTGTTATTTTTGACCTCAAATTGCATATAAATCAAATACTATCACATATAATTCCTCCCAAATTACTAAACTCACAAATTAATCACTATACAAAGCATTGCAAGAGCTAATCTAGCAATGAGAGATGAAAGGACAAAGTTGCTAACCTTTGTGATCATTTGAATGGATGGGGGCCTTCAAATCTTGAAAAAAATTTGGCAAAATTTGTGATGAGCTCGAGGAAGAGAGGGGAAGAACAGAGGAAGTGAGGGGAATGGGGAAGAACAGAGCGAGCTCGGGTGGACAAAGGGTTTATGTACGATGACCTTTAATACCGGTTCGTGCCACGAACCGGTACTACAGGTGCTGGAGGGGCTCCAGACTGACAACATCCTGCCACCACTCTCTTTAGTACCGGTTCGTGGCACGAACCGGTGCTAAAGGTTCGCCACGGACCGGTACTAATGAGAGCGGCTGGCTAGCCGTTGGAACCGGCACTAATGGACACATTAGTGCCGACTCAAAATCAAACTGGCACTAATGTGTCTCAGATTTGACCCTTTTTCTACTAGTGAAAGTGTAGAAATTATCCATCAACTCCAAAACCGGTAAATCTTAGAGCATCTCCATCAGATGCTATAAACATAATTCCTCTCAAACCTTCTCCCAATCTCAAAAAGTCAAATATTTGGGGTGATTAAACTTAATACCCTAAAAGAATGAACTACAATTTTTATTTATAAACAAACGTATTTCAAACACTCATTTAAACAACTTAATTTCACTATTCGACAATGCTTTCTCATTAGCATCATACATAACATAAGTAACAGTCCATTCCTACTACGTTTGCCTCATACATAGCATAATTTCAAATACATAGCTTAAGTCAAGAACAATTTTCTAATACATGTTTAACAGTTTCTAAATACACGATTAACTTTTAAAAAAATATATATTGTGATTTCTACAGTTCTCTTACACATTGTACATTTCTGGTATACATCAAAAATATTTTGTATACAAGCTTAACATTTTTCATATCCTTGATTAACATTTTCCAAATATTGTTTTTTATACCCCTAAAAAAATTGATGTCTACTTTTTTTGTACAAATCGTACATTTTTCTTAAACACCGGAAACATTTTTTTCATACATGTTGAACATTTTTGTGAATTACACAAACATTTTTGTACCCTGTATAAGAATGTTTTCAAAAACTATCCATGTACAGGTTTTGGAAAACACGTGAAAATTTTCTAAATGTTACAAACATTTTACATATATGTCAGGAACATATTTTTAATACATGTTTAACATTTTCAGGTATGTGATCAACATGATTTTTGAATTATATGTTTTGATATCTATTGTTTTCGTACACATTGTACATTTTTGGTCTACATTTAAAATTTGGTTTTTATATATTGTTTTTATACAATTTTAACATTTTTCATACACATGATTAAATTTTTGAAAATTTAATTTTCGAATGAGGCTGGTTTCATGCCTCTGCCGTGACCTCTTCACGTCCTCATGTTGAAGTGGATAGCGTTTTCTATGTTTGTCTATAGAGCCAAATTGATTTAGGCTGATTACGACATACTAGATATTCCTGCCACATTTGTTCAAAAATTCTTTTTGCTAGACATACACATATTCCTTCACGTTTGTATGAAAACTCATTCCTACACACATACACACAAAAAAATGTCACATTTCGAAACTAAATTCATTTCTTTTTGCTAGACTGAATTTAATTTCCTTCTAGTCACTAGTGGTTGAGTGTGAAGTTTCGTTCTCACGACAGCTGAGTAATTGGTGATTTGAAACTACTCTAAAAAATCTCGGTTCCGCAGGTTCTTTTCAAAAGTTTCACTGGTGTCTACCCTTCTAAAATACATGGCGTGTAGTGCTATCAAAGGATCGTTTTAAAAAATGTACCACGTATTTCGAATCGAGGGAGTATGTCACTATCTGTTAATTGACCATCAAGTTGGCTACTGGACAGGCGATGTTGCCCCAATTGTACACTTCTACCATTACATTTGCACACATATTATTTGTGCAACTGTGTTCTAAATAATACCTACTCAAGCAAAAAATAAATATAGACATAATACAAGTTTAGAGGACTAAAATTCCATAAAACCTAAAAACCTCAAATTGCTACACACCAAAATTTGAAAACGAATTTACGTGTCAAAAAAGAAAATTTCAGTAATTATTTTTCTGAAGGGGAGCCTTGGCGCAGTGGTAAAGCTGCTGCCTTGTGACCATGAGGTCATGGGTTCAAGTCCTGGAAACAGCCTCTTACAGAAATGTAGGGAAAGGCTGCGTACTATAGACCCAAAGTGGTCGGACCCTTCCCTGGACCCTGCGCAAGCGGGAGCTACATGCACCAGGTTGCCCCCTCAGTAATTATTTTTCTAATTACAACCTCACATTTGATTCCCTTAAGTTTCACAACAATAAGATTTCAACTTTAGTTTATGAAACTTACAACTAGAAATAAAATTATTTTGTGACTCATATTATAATAATGTGAATTCATATATAATCTGCGAAAGGACTAACCACAAACCAAACTTAATCCGAATTTATTGAAAATAATTCTGGAAAAGTTTCTTATTTGCTTGCTGGACATATGCTCAATCTTAGTTGCAGACAAGAAAATGTTCAATTTTAGTGTATCGAAAAAATGTGTAAGTATATATACAAATTATTTCAAATATGAAATATTTGTTAAAGTAATATAAAAAGTATTTGATAAGTTAAAAAAATCATAGACTAACACAGCACATGCAGTCACGCATGCATGTGCACAACGACTAAACCTCAAATTATATTGAAGTGTTGAAGGACCCTCCAAGTTCATTAACTTGTTTGTATCATTTTTCAAAAATAATGTCTTGGGTTTTCAAGGAATCTTGATCTGCAGAAGTCCAACAAAACACATCCCAACAACAAATGAAGCCCACGGGTAAGAAACACACACATGTAAAAGAAAAAGAAAGACTTAGGAAAAGGATTAAAATTTATTGAAAACTGTTTTTTTCTAAAAGGTCAACAATCACAAGCAACCCCAACAAAAACAAGTTAACTAGATTTCGATACCCATGTGCACATATCTAACATTGGACTTGCACATATATAATTTGTGCACCTGTGTTCTGAATTCTGTTGAAGTTGTACACTGAAATATAGATCGTAGAAAAACACGAAACAAATTGAAGTCCTACAATAGGTGCTACTACTTTCAGAAAAAAAAAATCAATCTTCATGAGAGAAAATACCAACATCACAAAAGGATTTAGCAGCTAGAATTGCACATATAAATGGAATAAATAAAGATGTATGAGGATATGAACGGATCACCATGTATACGACTGTATGTAGCAGAGTAAGCTGATACACACATATGCATGGTTGGATATGCAAAACAACTACAAGACAACTAAATTTCTAGTTAAGGGAAACAACAAAATAAATAACAAGAATAAAGATTTACTCGGTTGCATATTGTTGACACTAAAGGTCTGATTTATTATTTGCGCAACCCTTCTGTGAGAAATGTGCAAATGATCCAGTAAAAAAATTGTATAGCTTAATCGTAAAATCTCAATCTATATGTTTATGCCACACAAGGAAAACTATTGATCCTCATCACTTGCACATACTATTTCTGAAAGAAAAAAAATATCCTCAACACTGCTTACACATAAATACGTGCCTTTAAGTCCCACAATCACATTATTTTGTACAAACGACACATGACTTGAAATCCAGTAGTTGTATGATAATGACCACATACAATTGCAACCGGTCAAGCAGCCAGTTGTATTAGTTCTCCCAGCGATGAATAATCAATATGCCACTTCAACGTTGGCAAACTCCTCACTCTTCTGGGTCATGTCAGCTACCATCTCACCGAACCTGCACGGAGGGCTGACCACTGACATCGTGCCACGCTTGTACTGTCCATCCTACCACACTTGCTGCAAAGTCCATTGGCTTGCATGTCCTTGGATTTCTATGTGATAATGATAGAGTTCACGACATCGTCGTTGGGATGGCGCACGGTCAGTACCTCAAACTCGCCTCGGCCAATGTCCACGGTGTCCAAAATCGGGTATAGGAACCATGCGTGCTCCATGAGCACCATGCACGACAAGGGTTACCCTGTCTTCCATGTGCGCCCCGAGGAGCATTACCACCTTCACCATGTCCTCGATGTCCATGTCGACGAGTGTGTCCAAGAGTACAACATCATACGCGGCGAGCTCGCGGGCAAGGTTGCTATGTCGGCCATGTGGAAGGACATGCACATGTCCACATCCGAGTCCATGCAGAACAACTTATCGACACGGTCGTCGGGCACGTCAAAAAGGTCATCTATTTCAAACATGGTGTAAGGTAGGTAGCGTGTGATGAGGAGAAAGGAGCTAAAGGCAAACGGACCATAGCCGATGAAGGCTAAGCGGGAAGGGGCGATGCCACAAGGAACGTGGAGCACCAAAAGCTCATACTCGAGCTTCTTGAGGTTGATGTAGTTGTTGGTACCAGGGTAACAATCCATGGTGGCCCAGCGGGTTCTCGAAGGCGGCGAGCATGTCAGGGCAATACTCCTCCAGCTTTTCCTTGGCCTCATAGCAGAGGCGGGTAAGGCCCTCTCGCTTCCCCTACGTCTTCGATCTAAGCTTGGTGACATCCGTGGGGCTTGGGGGAACGCATGCGGTGACCAACTCTATAAAGAGCGCGTTGACGTCCAGGGATGGGTTGAGCCATGACAGCTTGGCGATGGCAGCATGGAACCCAGCGGTGATCTTCTAGACCAGGACATCCATCTCCTAGTTCTCTAGGCATTCATTTTGCCCCTTTCTTGGTGGCGTGGAGTGGGGGTGGAGTAGGTGATCAAGCTGTTTGCTTGATAAGCAACGGAGTGCCAACATGGGGTATGTGTAGCTTCCATCTAGAGGACCACAAAAGGTATTGGTGTGATTTTTATTGAGCATGATCTTTTTTTTGTGATTACCATGTACTCAAGAATTTTATATTCAATGTGATCTTGATTTTGTGTTATCGAAGGCATGCGTATTTTTAATCAGTTGCAGCTTTGAAAGAAAGAAGAACCAATGAAGAAGTGCAACATGCACATAAAAGACTCATCTCGGTAACATGATATACTAGTCTTCTCTGGAACAAATTATGTGCAGTTATACTTTCCAACATATAAATTAATGTCCTAAGACTAGTTCGTATTTAAGAAATTGTGAGCTTTGTTAGGCTCAAGTAGCAAGTTTGCAATCAAAATGATGGGTGATATGCCTGAAAAGTCATTCATCGCAACTTGCAAGCCAAGATATGGACTGGAGAACACATGTGGAGAGATCAAGGTACTCGAGATAAGGTGAATCTTCCGCACTGCTGTGTAACACTCTCTCACAAGTACCTAATTCACATGATGTCTTTCCAGAAACTGTACCAAACTGTGACCATGGCGCTGCTAAAGATCTATTGCAGGAGCTATGGGGGCCATGCCCCCCCCCCAAAACTTTATGCAAAAGAAAATACTATCTTTTTAAAAAATTACATATTTAAGTTATTTTTATATAACATCTCAACAAAACATTTTTCCACCTAATCATCTTCTTCTAATGATTTTTTTCGAAAAATGTGAATTTCATGTCATGGTTAGCACAAATAATTTGCACAAAAATACCACTTCATACAGATGATATGTGTTTATATTAGTGTTCCCTAACATCTGAGCAAAAAACACACATGATTTCAGAAACTTGCATTTGGTGAGGTTTATCTTTCGTCCTAATAACATCAATGATTACTTGAAAAAGGATGATATGTTCAAGAATCTAAATTATTGTGCTGAGAGTTTTTTTAAAGGTTATTCTATCTTAGAAGTTCATTTACTTCTTCATCAAACACTGTTTTTTAGTTACTCGTTATGCGGGTGAGCATAGTGAAGAATATATATGTTCAAGAATTGTATGTCTGATGAGTGTTAAACATTCATCTTGTTATATTTATTGAGTGTGCTATTTTTTGAAGTGATGACCATGTAGTCAAGATTATTATGGGCAAACAAACATGTAACTTTAAGAAAGGTTGATTTTAATAACACATGTGAACTATTTTGCATGTTAAAGTGCATTTATGGTCCCGTAACTTGCACCCGCTCATGGTTCCATCGTCAAAAGGCGCACATACGGGATCACCAACGTGAGAAATTTTCTAACCAAAAAGTAGCACCAGCAACACTCATGAGGTAGTTAGCACTCTAGAAGAAAGCACGACACTTCTATGCACTAATTCTGTAGTAGTCAACACACTAGTACGTGACATCCATCCTTCACGTAGTGCCACACTCTAGAAGCAATCACAACGCTTGCATGCACTAATTATGTAGTTGCACACTAACACGTGGCACCAAGCTTTCATGCTTGTCATCCACCATTTCTTAGTAGTCTGGTCTGACGTGTGTAGGCCTAGGGGAGATGCCACATGTGGATGAGCTAGCATTCTGAGAAAATTACATAAATGATCTAGTCAGTTTGGTCATATTTGAATATTTGGTTTGTTTGGTACTAACTGAACTAATTTGGTTTCTAACCGACCAACCTAGAGCTTCAAAGGACTAAAACAACTATATAAGCAAGGCAGTACTGTTTTAATTAAAATCCTAATTTAAATTATTCTAAAAATAACCAAATAAATCTTACTATGACAACAATTGGACATGTGACTTGGAGCAAAAAGAATTAGATTAAAAACTATTTTTAAACTCAAATTATTCACAATCTAAGGTTTGAAGCAAATTTGAACAAATTCATTTTTAAATCATTCAAATTTGAACTCTAATGGCACAAGCAGAAACTAGATAAAATTTTAAATTTGATACCAACCGAGACTAAAGGGGCTGGCAATGTTCGAAGCCGGTCGCAAACCCTTTAGTCCCAGTTGGTGTCTCCAAGCGGGACTAAAGTTCCCGTTCGAACCGGCACTGATGCCTGCGTCGCTCGAACCAGGACTAATGCTCACATTAGTCCCGGTTCGTAATGCAACCGGGATAAATGCTCCTATCCGGCTATGATGAAAGCCCTGTTTTCTACTAGTGTATGGATGTGTTTTCTTTATCCATAGAATAAAAGGTACATCTACTTCATATTTTTTAAACAAGATTCTCCTTTTGAAATAAGAAGAATCCAAGGTTCATGTTCAAAAACAATCCACTAGCCGTGGAGAACATGGGTCATGCGTTTACACAGCTAAATTTGTGCATATATGTATATAGCTTTGAGTTTGATCTTGTGCCCACTATATATTGTTTGATTTGATTGAACAACAAATTAATTAGCATTGGTTAGAAAAAATAGTGTTTCATTTGATTGAACACCAATTAATTAAAATCTATTGGCAAAAACATAGTATCAGTTATATCATTCGTGTTTTGCGCACATAGCAATCCGATCTGTTGTTAATGTTATCCAGCCTTTGTGTCTGGCCATTGCATCCAAGTACATTATTTGGTTGGACTGCTTGCAGGCTCGACCACTTGTGTTCTTCACTGTCACGTACACACAAACCATATGGAGATCGCAATGATGCAGCACCACCTTTACTTTCTTTGCCACTTGAGAGCACAACTTACGTGGATAATGTGATTCTCCATCTATCGTCTTTTTCAGAGTAAGCATTTTGGCCAAAGATAGCATTGGTTTAAGCAGTACTGCCTCCCTCTGGGTTATTAGACCCCCTTGTATTTAATGTTAAATTTTGACTATAAGTTAACTGATAAAATATTAAGAAATTCTACAAAGTTATATGGTGTGAATTCTCTTTCATATAAACCGTATGCTATTAGTCATGGGCGGTTAAAATTTAAGCCAAAATATGTGGGAGCCTAATAAATTCGGACGGAGGTAGTACGATCAGTAGTTCATAAAGTAGGTGAGCCTATTATTATTATTTTGCATTGAAGGATGTTAAACTTAACTGACACATAAGTTTAACATTTGGTGAATATAATTGACTAATTAAATTACTTGAGAGGTTGAGATTTCATGCTGAAAGATCATATATTATCCAACCAGATCAGATGATTAACCAAATAGACGGACATGAAAAAAACATGGACTTGATCGAGAATTCGCGATGGAGCACAACCTATCTAAAGCATTATGCAGCCAGCATATATGCATGCTTACTTAAAGTTCACGTGAGCCTTGAGCAGTTGCTCGAAGTCCGCATCCATCAGCATTTTCATCTCCGCCAACGCCTCCTCGTGGCTGCGGATGTTGGCCAGGCTCTCCAGCATCTTGGTGAAGGGCCAAATTTATCAGATTATGTGTTATGTGTGACCATGCTCCAAAATCACACATCGACTAATAACGGCACGTCTCGGAGGAGAAGTAGACCTAGAAGTGGGATATGTATCCCCGTAGAAAAGCACTAACTAATCCATATCAGTGCATTAATCAGCCAGAGGTTCGCCCATTGAAATAAACAAACACATTTGTACCAAAGAGCCTCACACAAGCATTTGGAAGGGGAACACTAGCCGGCAGCTGGGTGGGGTGAGCCCCAGATCGGCCAACGTTTTGGCCTGTTAGATCTTTGTTAAATTTAAAACATAGACCATCCGATCATCGCATCAATTAAAATCCCATGCACAATATTTCATTTGTACAGAGCAACATTTCTTCTTGTGGTATGGGAAAACGCTCCAGTAAATATTTGAACACACCCATGCCCCATTTTTTACATGCAAGGAACAAATTTAAATGCCTCCTTTTTCTTTCTTTTGTTTTTTGCTAGGAAAGAACAAATGCCTCTTGCTTGCAGAAGAATAATTAGAGCATAAAGAGAGGATTAGAAATGAAGAAAAAAACACTTGCCGATTTTTATTGATTGCACCATGAGTCAAACATAAAAAATAAATGAGATTACAAATATTAAAAAAATGAGGGAAATGAAGTCCAAAAAATAAGCAAAATATGCCCCTCCCAGCACTCGGTTTACATCATGAAGAATAATGGGAAGACAAGTAGGATCTGAAAGACACCAAAGGACCTCGTAGTAGGTGCTCCATTTCCAATGCTTTGTGATCCTGCAATTTCATCAAACCAGAGAGCTTCGATATAAATCTAAATAGCTATTGTAAGAATAAAATGGCAAAGCCCGACAGTACTTGTCATATCTGAATGAAGAAAGGAATGCATCTTTCTGACCAGGTTTTTCGGGGTCGCAGCTGGTGAGAGGCATCTCGCACCGGCGGAACATCTCCTGGCCGTCGACGGTGTAGTTGAGCCCGGACTGCTTTGCGACCTTGTGAGCCTCAGCGATTCCGTTGCAGATGCACTCCGGGTCGCTGCTGAAGAGCTTCTTGACGGCGACGCAGCACGGTGCCAGCTGGGAGGGGTCCTGGTAGACGAGTGCGCACACGGATATGCTCTTCAGGCACGGCGGCGTGACCGGGATGTCGGCCGGCGACGGGAGTGGCGGGAGGACTATCTGGTCCGGGATCGGAGGCGTCGTCTCCACTTCGCTAGTCGCCATGGCCGCGGCGGCGAAGAGGAGCACCAGGACTAATCGGCGGACGTGGTGAGCCATGATCGATCTTGATTAGTGTTACTGCGTCGACTATGGTGAGGTACTGAGGTGTGATGATGAAAGGGGTCTCCGGCTTGCATGTCTTATAGGCATGTGTTCGCCAACGTAATGAGCTGGAGTGTACGTGCTGCCCATGTTCCTTACTAGTCTGTCACTGGGTTTACTCTCATTCGATTACGTTGTTTATTTTATTTTTCAATCCATGAGATGTTGACTTGCATGTCATGCATGCAGTCATGCTGATCATGTTTATTGCTACTTTTGAATGAGGATAACAGATCCTTTCTCTCCATGAAACAAGGAGATTAGGAGAAGGCAGGCATGCAGTAAGAGTTTTTGTATAGCTGGAAGTTGGAATGATATGATGGAGGGTGGGTCTGGAGTTCTTGTTTAGCATACAACTCAGAGAATGATACGAAGGTGCCGCCCACGACGTGGCCGCGTAAGACGCAGAACATGCATGATCTCACCGGGATTAACGGACGTGCGTGCCACATGATCACACCGAATAGCGCGCTAGAATGATGGTCAGCAGATTTGTTTTTTGATAAGCCAGTTCATAAGCGAGATATAAGTGCTCACCGCGTCCATGATCAATAATTCTGGTATGTTACTGATATACCAATCACGTCCGATTAGATGTTTTCTTAGTGAAGATCTGCATACATTCCCATGACAGAGGCCATAGGGTAGACACTACATGAAAACATGACAGAGGCCCAGAGTTTTACATCGGCCGCTCGGCTTATATCCATCTAAGCCATGTGACGACGCAATGGCGCACATTTAATAGTGGTGTCTCGGTGTACCACCATTTACGCCATGACATGACTCAAAAAGCACTCTTATTTTAAAACTCAGGGTATAGGGGTAAATGACGAGTGTTGTCATGGCCCGCACGGTGAAAAGCCATGTCACACGGCCGTGTTTGCCCTAGCTTACAGAACCGCGATGGTGGTCCTTACAGGCAAGTGCTGCCTAATGGAACTCACGACGCATATTTTTTAACCCAAAAATGTTTTGTCGACTAAGTCGAGCCTCTGACAAAATGCACTCGGCTTACCGCCCAACCAGCTGAACTATTATTTTGTTTTTGTGATTACTGCTAGCTAGCTATATGTATCGATGCAATGCTTCGTATGATGCAAGTAATGCTTTTCATATGTACTACATCTGTAGTAGCTGGCATTCCTATAAAAAAAATCAAACTTTTTTATGCTTGGAGTTGAGTTGTTTGGTTTCGTATTTGCTAGATAGAACTGTTGAGAGCTATAAGTACCAAATGGTAGGACTTCTCCAAGTTTTGTTTAGTTGAATAATTACTTGTTAATAGTGTTTGACTATTGTCTAGTCTTTGCGTAGCGCACCAGAAAAACAACTGCCGTCGATGACGAGAAATTTAGTTCAAAAGGATCCAATCTGAAGATACATGAAAACTGGCGAACAAGATTGGATCCAAGCGGATCCAATGAAGACAAGTGTCGTCGATGAAGAGAAATGTTGAGCAGAAGAATCCAATCTGAAGACACATGAACACATACGAAAGAAAACTGGATCCAAGTGGATCCACTGAAGACAAACGCCGGCCGAACCCTGCGAGCAGAGTTAACACAGTACAATTAAAGTCGCTCACATATGCAGGATTTGAATCAGATGGATGCTAGCGACAGGATGCAGGGGTGCACGAACATAGGCAGATTTATTGGATACGGCGTCGGAAAGTTACGGCAAGGACAACGCTAATTAGTTAGTGTCGTTTGAGTCACGTATTGTACGCTTGGGATAAGAGCATCTACAACTGGACATAGCAAATATGACCCCTTAAACGCCCGCGGACTTAGGTTTTTAGGTTGTTCATCGTCTTTGCTTCGGTGGCGACGATGACGATGCTGAATAAATATTTTTCGGATCCTTCCCTGACAAGGCCATCGGTCCTATGGTTGGGGATGGATTTGAAAACCAGTCTGTTCAAGCAAGGATGGCGTGGCGGCGGTGGCATCCTCGTGGTGGACCTATGTCCTCGGGCTCCGCCGTTGCGACGGCGTTTGCTCCAGCGTCGGCGTGGAGCTTGGGAGGTAGTCCAGGAGCAGATGCAGATTGTGGTCTGCATCGACGACATCTGGAAGACGGAACATCTGCTGGGCTCGTGGTTCGTGGATGGCAGGTATGGTTTCCTCCTTCGGCGTCTTAGTCGTGGTGGGGTGCCAGATCTGGAGTTCGATGGCGTGTCCGGGGTGTTGCCCCGGTCTGTTTCGTTCAACGGCAAGGGCTTCACTTTTGGTGAGCCACCTTGGAGGTTCGCAAAGCTGCATATCAGTGATGGAGCCGCGTCGAGCTCGGGTGAGGTGGTGATTCGTCATTCTTTTCTTCGGTGGCTGCTATGGTGGTGCCGGAGGCAGGTGACGGGCGTTGGTGTCAAGCTTAGAGATGTTCTACTATCTTTTCAGTTTTGTCTTGTCGGTTTTTACGTGACTTGTACTTTGTTATTTATGATATGAATGAGACACGTATTACCATGCAAAAAAAACGCCCGCGGACGTGCTCGATCAGTGACCGGGTGTGTCCATTTTCAGCCCCTATTTATCCGTCCGCCCAGGCACACTCTGCATTTTCCTTCTCATATGTCCGGTCACTTGCACGTGATTGGTGGAGATGAGAGACAGAAATAAAAGAATGAATAAAGAAAAAGAAAAGGTGGTCCATGGTGGGGCCGCGTCCTAAATGGCTGAATACCCGAGCGCGCCCGGACGTGTCCGCAAGCCCTCATATCCTTCCCATATTTGAGATGGATATGAGGGTTTGCGGACAGCCCGGGCGTATAGGGATGATATGAGGGGTCCGATTGGGTCCTGTTTTTCTTTCTCTCTTCTGTCCTGTCACTAATCGAACACTTCCGCGGGCATATGAGGGATAGTTTGAGACGTCCGGCTGTAGATGCTCTAAGGGACCGGCTAACAGAGTATGACTAATCTATGAATCAGCTTGCTCCATCCAGCCAGATATGCAGGAAGGATCACAATAAGTAAAAATTGGCACAAGGGAAACAAGGTATGTTTGCATGCATGGCATAAATTTTTCCTGGAAATTAAATTATAGTTTCAGTAACTAAAAATTGCATGTAATTAAGTAGATAGAGAAAAGAAGGCATAATATGAATAACGCCCTATGTAATACGAGGCATGTGATTAAATCCTCCATACCGTGTAATCAATGCCAAAAAAACGCACTGTCACTATAAATAGTAGCATTGATACTATGGTACAATAACATCCATCCATTCTCGTCTTCAGTTACCAGTCTGCTACAATGGCGAGCCGCTGGCTCTTGTCCATCTCGCTCTGCCTCCTCCTCATAGTGGCTTCGTCCATCGATGTGGAGCCCCCTGTAGATTTCCCCCTACCTCCAAAAGCCAACTGCTAGAGGTCTGTGACAGAGACGCCGAAAAAGTGCGCGGGGCAGGTCCTCGTTGCTCTCGTCTTCGGCGACGTGCACATCACCAAGGACTGCTGCGAGGTGCTCCACAGGGTTGGGCGATGAAACCTGCATCATCAACTACATGTGTGCCTCCATTGGCTAGCTAGTTCTCATGATTTGATCCAACTTCATCGGAAGATATTACATGATTTATGTACAACCCAGTTTTTAATAAATGTTAGTATAATGGTGTGTGCTGGTTTTTAGCATACGGTCATTGAATTTAACTTCTTAATTGCCGAGTTTTTCTTTTTTTGAGAAAAATTGCCGAGCTCAAAATTAAGAAAAGAGTTGAAACTGGGCCTGGTTTTTGGCGAAGGTAGTTTTGATGTTGGGCCTCTGGCAATTATAATGACTCGGTATGATGAAGTTTGCAATTGCATGGTTTCCTGCAAGTAGTAGTACGAAAACAGTCTTGGACCAAACTCTGCGGCACCGGCGCCGCCTTTATAGTTCAATGGAACCCTGACTAATCTATCGAACAGCCCGTACGTGCCATCGATCTATCGAATCGATGGAGCTACCGGACGAGGTGCTCGCCGACGTCCTCCGCCGCGTGCTCCAGCCACAGCACCTCGCCGCCTGCAGACGCGTATGCACAAACTGGTGCCGTGTCATCGACGACCACAAGCTGCTTCTCCCGCACCTCCTGCCGGCCGCTCCCCGCGGCCTATTCATCAACTACACAGCCAGAGACGGGTGGAGCGACGCCCGCTACTTCTCCCGTGGTATCCTCGACGGTACCATCGACACAGGTCTCGGCTTTGCGCCGCCATGGAACGCGGTCATCGACCACTGCAACGGCCTGCTGCTCTGCGCGTCCCAAGAAACATGCTTCGTCTACAACCCTGTGACTTGGCGATCAGCGCAGCTGCCAGCTCCACCCGGCGCCCAAGAGGCCAATTGGGGAATCGGCTCCGCTGTCTACCTCGTGTTTGGTCACCTCGTGTGCAAAGTATTTCGAGGCCTCGCCGAAGATACACCGTTTATTGGCGGCAATTTCTTTACATCCAATGCCGTGCTGGTTTCGTCATAAGGTACTACTTGATCCAATCATGCTTGTTACAATCTGGTGATTAGAAGGATTTTTTTTCTCTCAAATAAATTATCTTACTATACATTTCAGATTCTCAGTTATAACAGAGGAATATCAAGTGATCCAATCCCCAAGAATTGTTAGCCCACACAAGTGGTGGGAAAAACCCATAACGTATCTAGGCAAGTCCATGAAAGGGGTGTACTACACCACAACCGACTATCTCAAACTCCGAGTATGGGTATTGAGAGAAGAAACAGAGGCATCTTATGGGGCACTACCGGTGTGGGAGATGATTCACAATGCTGACCTCGAGCCTCCGTTGAGCCAACTCTCACATGAAAATTGTGAAGAGAATGACAAGTCCTGGATCTTGGATCATGAAAAGGCTGTACAAACAGAACACGGATACCAAGAGTGGGACTCGGACAATGATGATATATTTGTTTCTAATGATGAACAACATGACGACGATGATGAAAATGATGGCTATGCCGATGACCACTATATTTAGGGGTTGAGGATTGAGGAAGAGATATTTAGGGGTAATCATGGGAAAAAAGCAAAGCATAAGAGTTGTTTCTGAAATGGTTTACTCCACTATTAGTAACATACTAGATGATCTATTGAGCCGATGGCGCAAAAAACCATTTAGAAGTGATTATGAAGTGCCTACAAATATTGCCTGTGATGGGAGTTAATTTCGGCCAATTCTGTATAAAAAAAGAACGAACCGTTCTATTCCATCTTTTTCTGTATGTAGGGAATAGACTACCTACAAGTATTGCCTTTGGTGGGAGCCTGCGCTGCTGCAACAGAACACAAGGGAGATATGGTGCTGCACACGTTTGCTTTATTTAAGGCACCTCTATCCATTTAAATGTGATTATTTTTAATATCACAAAATCATGATTTTGTAACGAATGTCCCTACAATTAGTTCGACTGTGGAAACCAGAATCCTTCTCTGATGCCATGGCCTCAAAATTCCATTTTAGTTTCTATTTCCACCCATCATTTACTAATCATTAAACACTAATGTCTAGCTAAGTACCCGCGCGTTGCTACGGGATGAAACAATATCTAAAGAGTGGTGGTGTGTGATCGATTGTCCTCAACCATAGTGCAGTCGACTGTGTTATGACGATGTTGGTGGTGCCGTCGACTATGCTATGACGATGTCGGTGGCTACTAGGTCTTTCCGGGAAAATGGAGGCAAGACGAGAGGCGAGGTCAGATTTTAGATGTGATCGTCGACGGTTGTCGCCGGTGCCAACCACCTAGGCCTTAATGGGCTCTGTTGTGCGCCGTTGCCGGATGGATATGCTAGCGTGTCATGTGGACTGCTCATTGATGAATAACAAGTGCGATCGTGCAACCTAGCACGACCGCCGATGCAAGCAGCCACATTACATGTAGTCTTCATGGGGGAGCCACCTTTGTGTCTGTGGTCGATTAACAATCAGCGTTACGTCGTCAGAGCCAAATCACAATGTGAGGGAGATGGGGTGGCAGCATCGAAGCCCGAGCATGGAAACGCTTGCCGGTTTCGATCTATTAATTATTTAGACAGAAAGCTTAATTCCGTTACACATAGACAAATCAGTTGAAATATTTGGATAAGCCACTACCAGAAACTTGACTTTTCCCCGCGGTGGTCCATTTTCCTGTGAGGCCCGAACCACCTCTTTTCCTGGCGGGCATTCGTTGGCCGTGAGGAAAAATAGTCTATTTTACTGTCTGGTAGAGCGGAACTCGCAGGAAAATGCATTGTCCCGTGAGTTGGCCCACACGCAAATAGTTGGACGAGCCCAAGCCCGTGTTCGCGCCAAAACAATTGCTTCGTGCGTGAAAAGATTCTATCCCCCGCGCCAAAAGACGAGAAGCTTCACGGGCCAAAGACTGGAAGGTTCGTGCGGGTTCCATTTCCCTGTGTGGAAAGGCCCACGGGAGAAAAAAAATAACAACCAACAAAAACAAAACCCTCTCGAAGAATTCCCCATTCATCGCTCATAGCTCACAGCTCACATCCAGGGTCTCCTCCACGCCGCCGCCCACCTCCAGGTCTGCGACCGCCGCCGCCCCCGCCGCGCCCACAGCCGCTGTTCTGCCGCCGCCCCCACCCCACCTGCACAGCCGTTGTTCCAACACCGCCGCCCATCCTACCTCCATCGCCGCCCCATCCCACCACCGCCGCCAATCTCCACCATGGCCCTCCCGCCGCCACCACCGGTCTCCACCGTTCTCCCGCCCCCATCACCGCACCCACCCCACCAGTCTCCCTTCTCCCGTCCACATCGGCTCAGGTCGTCACAGTAACTCCGCTCCTCCCCTCTGCCATGTTTTTTCCTTTTATTTCTTGTCTTTGGTCATCTCAGGCTGGGTGCTTCTAGAAAACTTGCTGACTTGCTGCTGCTCTGTTCACCTCATTTCGCAGGATTTATTGGCCATTGTGGGTTTTTTTAATCCAGGAAGTGCATCGACTCTCCTTTTGTCCAGATCTACTCCCCTTTGTTGTGGCAAGTCTCGACCTTGGTAACCAAAGGTTAAGAATACATGATTTTATTGCTTGATTCACTTGCTTATAGAATTTATTTTGAATATAGGTCTTAGAACAGCAGGCTACTTTCTTTTTTTCTTGGCTCATTGGTGAAAAGATTAGTCTTATGCATGAGAATGCCTTTTTTGTTAACCTTAGAAGTGTATTGATTTTTCAATTTTGATGTTGCACAATATGGCATTGCTCTCTGTATGCTAGCTCAAAGTTTGGGTGGTACTGTTATGTGTGATGTTAGCAATTCCCTTGGCAAGTAATTGAAAAAATGGAAAGGTTAATGTCCATGTCATTTTCTACCCTTTATAGCTATGGGCCTTCTGGATATGCAGTATAACTAGAAGCCGCCCATCACTAGAATGAGAAGACTACTATCTTGTGCATGATGATGAAGGTGTTTCCAATGTTGACCGGGTGAAGCAAGAATTTTGGGTGAGTAAAATTTACTTCAACTTCGCATCAAGTAGTAGTTGTCCATGTCTAATTCATACTGCGTTTGTCCTATTAGCGTTGCTTTGAAGTTGCCGAGTCAAATATGGTGGAGGCCGATCTATTTTAGAAAGCTATGTGAGGAGGGAAGTGAAAGACATCTTGTACCAAGCTCGACTGAAGATGTTGCTCAAAATCGTGGAGGTTCACGACCATTCACGGAGTATAGGCAAATTTTGGTTAGACATGAACTGAATATACATTTCACTACAATTTATCTTTAGTGGCTGTAGCTTGATTTCACTTAACTATCTGTTTGCACTTGTAGGAACATAAGTTTGGACCTGAGAAGGCCACCATAATGAACACATATGCTGTGATGAAATCTGGTATGAAAAACCCCAATGAAAATGGCAACAGTGGTGCATTGAGCAACCAGAAAGCAAAAAAAACGCCTCGTATGTTCCGTCTCCTATCCTTTTTTTGTGTTAAGTTATCATTTTTGTGCAACATGAGTTTATTATTGTTGTTCTAGTGAAACTTACTACTTGTTGATTGCCTACTGCCAGTGAAACCTATCATTTATTGCTAGTAAAACCTCTTGCTTGCTGATTGCCTATAAAGTTCTAATGAGCTGGAGCTTGTCTTGTTGGTTCAAGCTAGGGGTATTTGTAGATGTTTCTTTTGTATGAATGTGTGCCAGCGTGCTAAGTAAGGTGTAGATCGGTTTTTCCTTTTAATATCATGGTTAGGAATTTGTAATTATTTAGTTCTAAGTTATCTTTCTAATTAAGTGGTTATTTAGCAGGCTTGGCCGTGTTCTTTTCTGCTGATAGTGAACCTTCTATATTTTATTATGTTTGTTGGTGTATGCGATTATGAGATCTTATGCATTTTAGATAAAAGATTTAAGAAACATGAAGCACACCAGAAGGCAGAGATGTAAACAGAACTAAGTGCATCTTGCTTCTTTTGAAATCTGGTTAATTTGAAATCAAGACCCGCCCTTTTATAAAATGGTTGGACATTACTGAAATATCTTCAAATCATATGTTCTTATGTGCCTGTTCTCATCAAGTTGTGTATGACTTTGTAGGGAAGCACCTATTCATCTCATGTTAGTTCAGAGGATCAGAGGATGGCCCTATGGACCATGACGTCGGGCATGGCAACATTGAAATCGACAATGATGGTGAGAACATTGGTGGTGATGATAACAATTGTGGCTTCAATCTTGATGGTGCCTCCAGAGGAGGATCTCAGTAGTCTACTTACATGCCAACTAATGACTACTGGACTTTATGATATTTTGGATGTGTGTAGTAGTACGATATGCTCCTGGCCAAACTTTAGCTTTTTATCCTTTTGTTGCATTCACTTCTCTGCAGTGATATGTATTTAAGTAACGTCCCTGATCATCAACCTAGAAGGTTTCCCATCCATGTATTTTGTTATCACTGCATTGCTTTGGGCAGTGTCATGGATGATAATTGGTGGTCAGTGTGATGGATCAGTACTAAGTGGCGCTGACTTATATGAGTGTTGGACTGTTGTATGGTACTCTTGCTCAAATATATGTATGGAACTTCTATGTCATGTCTCTAGATTGTTTTTGGATGTTTGCCTGTTATTGAACAATTGCTTAATATGTGTTAAGCAGATGGCTTTGCATTGATTGAATGCATGGTTAATCATCTTGAGCTCAATTTCCAATCCTATGTGATGCTATGCATTTTCCTGAGGGGTACAATGACATGAAATTTCCTTTCCGTGTTGTGTTTTCCCTGATGGGCACCGTCACAGTAAGTGATTTCTAAACCTGATGGATCAGGATTTTTCCTGGGGGTGACCGACAGGAAAAGCCACCAGGAAAATAATTCCTGTTGGTTAACCCTCAGGTAAAAAAACATTTCCCTGTCGCTTTATTCCTGGCGGAGTTTCCCTGTTGGCTCACCGACAGGAAAATATTTCCTGGCGGTAATCCTACTTTTCCTTGGGTTTCTAGTCGCGGGGAAAAGTTGAGTTTCTGGTAGTGAGTGAAAAATATACGTGTTCTCTAAAATAAATGGACTGCATATTATCTATGCATGGCAAAGTTTGACCATTTTGTGAATAGAATTGACTTAATTACTTGGGACGTGCAGCAGGCCCGAAACAGCATACTAAAGCAAGCAAGCAAAACTGAAAGCATACGTTATCCAACCAGCTAGATGACCAATAAACTAGATGAACATATGATAAGAAAAACTGATTTGCTATTTCACATCTAGATGTAAAATAGTATCTCACATCTAACTCTCTAGCCGTTAGATGTACATATCAAGATTCGTGTTTTTCTGCCTTCACATATGTATTTTTTTAAAACTGAACCTTCACGTAGCTAATTGTCGCACTTCTTGTTCGCTAGCTGTTACCATAGAGCAAGCCTCTGATGTCTACTATGCAATTTTATTCTTGTAAGCTCGTGTTGGGCCTCCAAGCGCAGAGTTTTGTAGGATAGTAGCAATTTTCCCTTAAGTGGATGACCTAAGGTTTATCATCCGTGGGGGCATAGGATGAAGACGGTCTCTCTCAAACAACTCTGCAACCAAATAATAAAAAGTCTTTTATGTCCCCAACACACCCAATAGAATGGTAAATTGTATAGGTGCACTAGTTCGGCAAAGAGATGGTGATACAAGTGCAATAAGGATAGTAGACATAGGTTTTTGTAATCTGAAAATATAAAAACAGCAAGGTAGCAAGTAACAAAAGTGAGCAAAAACGTTGTTGCAATGCTTGAAAATGAGGACTAGTGTCCGTACTTTCACTAGTGCAATCTCTCAATAATGCTAATATAATTGGATCATATAACTATCACGTGCCATGAGGAATCGCTCCAAAGTTACTATCTAGCGGAGAATATAAGAAGAAATTATTTGTAAGGTACAAAACCACTCCAAAGCTATTCTTTCTGTGTCATGAACAGCCCTAGAGTTCATAGTAAAATAACACCAAATAATTTCAGATTCATCATACTCAATCAATCCAACAGAAAGAACTTCAAAGAGTGCCCCAAGATTTCTACCGGAGGAACAGAGACAAGAACGTGCATCAACCCCTATGCATAGATTACCCCAATGTCACCACGGGAATCCCCAAGTTGAATGCCAAAACATATATCAAGTGAATCAATATGGCACCCCATTGTCACCACGGGTACTCATAGCAAGACATACATCAAGTGATCTCAAATTCATAAAATTATTCAATCCCATAAGAACGAAATCTCAAAGGGAAAACTCAATTCACAACAAGATAGAGATGGGAAAACACCATATGATCCGACTGTATTAACAAAGCTCCCGATACATGAAGATCGTGCCATTAAGAACACAAGAGAAAGAGGGAGATTAAACACATAGCTACTGGTACAAACTCTCAGCCCCGAGGGTGGACTACTCCCTCCACATCGGGGTGGCCGCCGGGATGATGAATATGACCACCGGAGATAATTCTCCCCTCCGACAGGGTGCCAAAACGGGGTCTAGATTGGTTTCTCGTGGTTCTGGAACTTGCGGCGGTGGAACATCCGATCTAGGTTGACCCCCAAGGGTTTCAAAATATTTAGCAATTTACAGGGTGAAGAGGGGGTGAGGGAGGCCACTCCAGTATTTCTACAGTCCATGTTGGCTCTTCTGGTCCATAAAAATTCTCCAATAAAATTCATGGCATTTGGACTCCATTTGGTATTGATTTTCTGCAAAGTAAAAAACAAGCAGAAAATAGCATTTGGCACTGGGCACTAGGTCAATAGGTTAGTCCCAAGAAATGATATAAAATTTCTATAAAATAATTGTAAAACATCCAAGAATGATAATATAACAATATATGGAACAAAAAAAATTATAGATACGTTGAAGATGTATCAGCCTCCAGGGCTGCTTTATGTCGGCTGCTTTTCTTCTCCATCGATTCGTGTAATGGGCTTATGTAGTCTATTTAGGCGAATGTTATTTTTTTTCTTTTTTTTTCTTTGAGTGGTTCTCTGGTGTGGTAGTAATGGCGAAACGGAAGCAACATTACTTTTTTCCGTTTGAATTCTTTTCTTTTATCTTCTTTTTCCTTTGTCTCAATTTTTTTTATTTTTCCTTTTTTGTTTGTGTTTTTGTGTTTTCTACACATTTCTGAATGGAAATTTTTTATTTTTGTCACTTTAGATTTTGTTAATTTTCCTTGGGTGCAATTTAGTGCTACATGAACCAATTTCATCAGATGGGAAACTTTATCTGTTGTCCCATCTACCTGCCTAGCAGATGACGTGTAACTTTGTGTATTGCTCGGTCAACTACCTAGTAGTTGATGTGCAACTTTCCCCCTACCTTGTGGATGTGTATTTTTCACCTCCCAAATTATCCATGTCAGTGAGATGTGCAACTGCATATGATGTCCGCGCCTACTAATTGACAAAACAATGTGCATCTTTATCTACCCCCCATCCACCTACCTAGTAGCCGATGTGCAACTTCGTCTTCTGCCTGCCAAATGCCTTGTAGTCGATGTGCAATTGCTCTCTTACTACGTGGATGTGCATTTTTCATCACTCCTAATTATTCTTGGCAGTGGGATGTGCAACTTCATTTTTTGTTCGTGCCAACTAACTAACTAACGATGTGCAATTTCATCAATTGTCCGCGCCAACCGATTAACAAACGATGTGCAACTCTCGTAGCCCGTGTGTGATCAACTATACCCACAAGAGTGTGCAACTCCGCAGGCGCGCGTGTGCATCTCCACAACCGTGTTTGGGTGACTATGCCGACAAGAGTGTGCAACTTTACACCCGTGCGTGTGCGACTATGTGGACAAGAGTGTGCAACCCGCAATCAGGCGCATGCAACTCCCACAGCCTTGTTCGTGTGCAACTTTGTGGATGAGAGCCTACAACTCAGTGGCCATGTGTGCGACTATGCCAATGAGAATGTGCAAATCCCGTTGTCATGCACACCGCAACTATGTTGCTGCACGTGTACAAGTTATGTAGTCGTGCATGAGCAATTATACCGACTATAGATGTGCAACTCAACAGTTGTCGTGAGCAACTAATCCGCCATGCGTGTGCAACTATCGTAGCGTCGTGCATGAGCAATTATGCCGACGGAAGTGTGCAACTCTGTGGCCGTGCTTGTGCGACTATGTCATTGTGTGTGTGCAATTTCGATAGCTGTCCAGGTCAGCTGTCTAGCAGTCATTGTGCAACTTTGGCTGCTCCCTCGACCGTCCATGTAGATATGAGTGTGCACTATTGCTTGTTCGCCCCTAAATCAAGTCATAGATTGTTCCTCGATTGCTGCTAACATGGAAGAGATCCAAATCGTCTTGTCTTGAATGATTCGATGGTGATGACAAATTTAACCCTGAACTAGGAATAGTAAGAGCAAAAATCAATCCATGTGATTGAACATATAAAGGATGAAGGAGTTCGCTAGACACAATGATGGCTCGAGCGCACCGCACTAAAGACCACTGCACCGCGCCGCGTGTGGGAAAAAAACAGCGAGGGTCAGGCGAGCGCACCGCACCACGCGAGGGATAAAACCACCGCACTGCATGAGGGACGCACTCGATGTGCAGGCCGTCGTGAGCCCCGCGCCCGTCTGGTTTCTCCTCCATCCCCGTTCCCTTCTCTCCAACCATCTGTCCTCCTCGAGCCCCGTCCCGCGTCCCTCCTCCTCATCCCTGCTCGCTCACATCGCGCTCTGGCCTCATCGCTAGGACCTCCTCATCGCCGACCATCTCTGCCCACCCTCTCCTCCTCGCGATTCGGAGCAGAAGGACGGACGCGGCCACCCAGGACTAAAGGTATTTTTACGATTTTTTTAAAAAAATCTTTTTAAAAAATCAGGATTTTCAAATTTCTGAATTATTTTATAATTTAATCTCTAATCACCCCTCATCCCCCTCATCACTGCTCAATTTAACCTCTAATCTCTAATCACCCCTCATCATTCCAAATCATCTAACTTCTCGGCCGGTCACCCATCCTCTCAGTACTCCCGCCTGAGCACGCTTAACTTTCGGGTTCTATTCCCCCTCGTTTCCAAGTGTGCACTTGTTGTTTTCCTGATAATAGTAAAATGTCAATCCTATTAACCCTCAGGAGTTTAGCTTGAGCATGAAGTCACACATTTCACTGTTTGAGTTTGACCAGATTTAATGAAAATTCAAAAGAAAAGAAATTTAAGCATAACTTTTTTTCTTTTAGAATTTGAGGATTCTAAAAAATTGCAAACAGGCCATAGGCCATCAAAATCGGATGCCAATTTTTGTGCTCGTTTTTGGATATATTATGCGGGTTTTTTCGACATCGTATGCAAAAGATATGGCCGTTTTACATTTTCATAACACTTTTTTGCAAAACATGTCCAAATTTAAGTTTTTTAATTTTCCTAACTAGTAGATGTAGTAACATAACTACATCTCGAAGGATTTTAATTTTTGAAGTTTTTATCATTTTATTTTGCTTTTTACAAAACTGAAAAGGCGATCCACTTGGGGGGGGGGGGGTAGAGTTTGAAAATGGGCCGTTTAGTCCCGGTTTGAGACATGAACCGGGACTAAAGGGCATCGCACCCTACCTTTAGTGTTGGTTTGAGAGACAAACCGAGACTAAAGGGCACACCACCCTTTAGTCCCGGTTCGTGTCTCGAACCGTGACTAAATGGCTCATTTGAACCGGGACTAATGCATTTAGTCCCGGTTTGAGACATGAACCGGGACTAATGCCCCCATAGGTCCCGGTTAGTGACTGAACCGGGACTAATGGGCTTATCTGGCCAGAACGTATGCCATGTTTTCTACTAGTGCTTGTTTACCCATTCCATTGTTTTTAGTTGCAGTCAAGTAATTCTAATAGGAAGACTGTTGGTTCAACTGAAGATGCCGAGTCAGTGTGTGGACACCTTGTTGGTAGAGTCCATAAAAAAATTCCAACCAGCCATAACCGCCCCGCCTCGCTTTCGACGGTGCTGCTGGTTGCTCAGGTTCCTAGGGGACGTCTCATGGTTGTTATCTATGGGAGGAGAGGATGACAGCCACATCAGCAAGCGCCAAGCGGCATGCTGCCCCAGCCAGCCGTCGTACATGGTCGCGTCAATTTTCCGTTACCTTGCCTCCTGCTATTCAATTTTCCTCTTTTGCTTACTTCTCTTCCAGTGTTGGTGCAGGCTCGTTCGGTTCATTGTTCATTGTTCCGCTGGCTGCTCAGGTTTGCCAACGACATTAGTTTGTTGTTTTCTCCCAGAGGTGGATTATTTCTGCGGGGTTGAGCTCCTCCATGACCCGATTTCTTACCTTGTTGGTTGTGGCATATGGCAGTCGGCATTTGCTTGATGAATGTTTCAGTTCCTCTTGTTTGTTTGCATTCTGATCAAGCCATGGCGCATATTGCCTCTGATTTGGTTATTTGAGTGTTCTCTTATACAGAAAAATTAATTTGCTTGTTTTTCATTTCTATAGGGATATGAGGAGAGAGCTCTGTTGTTGGCAGCGGCTGCATCATTTCAACAAGTGACATAGTTGATCTTTGCTGCATGGTATGTACCTAAGGTTGGAGATGTTGAATTAGGTAAGAAAAAGATGACAACCATTTGCTTGTTTTTTCACTCCTTTAGGGATATGAGGAGAGAGCTCTATTGTTAGTCAGCTACTTCCATTTTTGGATGATTAATTATTTGCATGAGGTTCAGAGAATGGCCTCTATTGCCTAACAGTACAACTGGTAAACAGAACAATGCCTTACATGAGCACTGATGTCGATCTTATATACTTAGGCCTCCTTTGGTTTATAGGGTAGGAAAATCGCAGGAATAGGATAGGCATAGGAAATGAGATAACATGTATCTCAAATCCTATGAGTAGAAATAGGAAAGGAGATGCCCATTGATTCACATCATAGGATTTTTTTTCCATTTAGTCTAGGCTAATGTTTATATTCCTATGAAATGTGGAGGATAGGAAGAATTTCTCCATAGGAATAGGATTCCACTCCTACAAACCAAAGAGATCTAAAGGAATTTTTCCTATAGAAATCCTATCCTATGAAATTCCTACAAGATTCCTCTAAACCAAAGGAGGCCTTATATGTATATGTTTTTGTTATGCAGAACACGTGAGAAATCGTTGATGCGCATGGATGACAGCTTTCCCACGACGAAGCAAAATTGGTAGGTGCTTTTCTCTACTTTCTAATATTATCCATATATCACAGGGGAACGGTAGTTAGTTTGAGAAGTGATTAGTTGTTCGTCGCTATTTTTCTAGCTTCTTTTGTCCTTCAAATGATATAGAAGGCAGTCAAGTTCTGTCCTCTAATTTCTTATGAATTTTATAGGACCTATTAGGATGCATACCTGAAAAAGTGCATCTACTAGTTCAGCTGAAAATTGATCTTTATTTGGTTTATGCATTCTATTTTTGTGTTCGGGTGTACCTGCCGCTTGTCCTTGGTATGCTCATCCATCTTGGCTGCTCTGCTTTCCTGGTTCTCCTCTCCAACTCAGGTAAATGGATTGTTCTTTTTATTTGTCTGTGGAACAACTCTTGTTTTACCTGTCTGTGCTCTTTTCCATAGCATGTCGGCTGCTCTGTGAATCCCTAAGAAGAACCAAACCTCCATTTCTATCCTATCATATGCTATCTTAAGCTAATGTGTTGGCTATGTTAACAACAGTTCTAATCCCATGTCTGAAAATGGATTGATTACAAATTGCATATTCTCACGTATATATTTGTAAAGAGAAGTTTGTATTAATTTTTTATTAAAAGGGTTTGTGTGAGTACCTAAGTGGTTGCTCACACCTGAAGTTACTAACAAATGCAAGTATTTTGAAAGCACTCAACATTTTAAATGGGATTGTGCGTCATTTGACGCAACCGGTCATCTAGTTAGTTCCACAAGAAGCGAGAAATTCAAGATAGCCTTCAACATATACAAGATAGGCTTCAGGATGTAAAAGCAAGCATCATCATGTACAACTAGGTCAGCATCTAGATAAGGGATCAACATGGACGACCGGCTGCTGGGTGTCGGCTGCCTTTTTCGATGAGAGGACCGGCTAGAAATGTCAGGGTGAACAGGTAGGAGCCGGATGGCAAAGACAAGAGAGAACATGCGACTGGGGAATCACCGGTGGTGCCAGCGAATGGTCGGTCACATGCGACGGCTACTCTCAATTGATCCGGTGAGAAATCGCGGCGCCCCTGCTCGACGTTCTCTCTTGTCGCCGCTGCAATCGTTGGTCGCTCCACCTCCACACAAATCGCGCGATGCCGGGACGCCCCACCACTACTAGAGAGGAGGACGAGGAGG
This sequence comes from Triticum aestivum, assembly GCF_018294505.1. Classification (NCBI taxonomy): domain Eukaryota; kingdom Viridiplantae; phylum Streptophyta; class Magnoliopsida; order Poales; family Poaceae; genus Triticum; species Triticum aestivum. Next base: position 755,142,374 of record NC_057813.1, on the reverse strand, counting down.
TGCTGGAAAATAGTGCCGCTAGGGTTTGGACATGGAGGCAGGGAAGTTGAGGAAGGGGACCGAGCTTGTTAGTGGGCCCAGCCGTGTGTGTGACCAGACTGCCTTCCGACTAGGTAACACCTGGCGTTTGCCACCGCACGATATGGGTTGATCGAGCGACGAGCATTCGGCCGCTCGTCTTAACCAGATAGTGCGCGTGCACTTTTTAGATTTTAGGTTTATTTTTTTTTTGACGTGTTCTGTGAAGCGGGTCCCATGTACGGATGTCCACCGCATGCCATGTCAACAAATTTACTTGCGCGGCAAGTTTCCACACATTGGTCGGCCGGGTCAAGCCTAAGCAAGATAGCTGTCACCGTCATCACGTGACACATGTGATAAGCAATACAAACAATTCCAAAAAAAAAGGATAGCTGTCACCGTCGTGTAACTTGAACGAAAACCAAATTGGTTCAAGCCTTCGTAGGGTAGCCTCCTCTGCGCAGCGTTGATGTACGCTTGAACGTTGGAAACCATCTCTGTCGTGCACCCATAACTTCCACACATCCTTAGACACGCTCTTACATACTCCATCACCTATCTGCCATGGACATGCTTGTGTTGGTCTTGCCTCTAATCTCATAACTTGTTGCATTGGCCCCGAGGGGTTGGGATCAGGGTAATCCTGCGGGCATGAACGCCAGCTACAGGGATCAAATTCGGCGAGCATGCTCCATCCACCACCATGAACACCAACTAAATTGATCCATCTGTTTGCCTTGCGCCATGGCCTGAAGAAAACGACACATGTGTCGGCCCGAACTTGACATGTTACTGGGACCTATACACTCATAAGGTTAGTATTCTTTAAACTACCATGCAGTTTCTATAAAATTCATGTCCAGGTTGGGATGGAATATTTAGATGTTTTATATCAATAATTCCCTAGATATTATATAAGAATATATAAGGCAGTGCCTCATATATGGACTTAATTAATTCATACATTAGTATTTCCGACAAGCTGCTGGACGAGGGTGGAGCCCGACCGACTGGTGGACTGGCTATGTCCGCGGGCGGTCAACGATGAGATGCTAGCACTGAGAGGAGGAAGACATACCGAGAGGCGGTGCAGAGCGGTCGAGGTAGCTGCACGGTTCGGTCCCCGTTGAATCCCTCCAAGAGGGGACAGTGCCGAGGACTGGGTGCATCGAATCCGACAACGGACGTAGATCTACCCATTTTGGCCCGACAATGACAAGCGACAGAATCGATGTTGGGGAGGAGTGCGTTGGGTGGTACTATCAGACGGGGCGTGGCATGTGGTGGCTGGTGGAGGCAAGTGGTGCAGCACCGGAGTGGATGCGGCACGGGGTGGGGAGGGATTTTTTTTACTCCGTGGAGTAAATATTTTACTCCTCTAAGCATTATAAGAGAACGGCTAGGTGCAGTTTAGCAAATCAAAACTGATTTTTAATACTTTAACGCTTTATAAGGGATCGGGTAGATGTTCCGAGTATGGAGAGGACACGTATGCTGTAGATCTAGTTGGTAAACATCTATAAATAAAAAGAAAAACACATCTATCCCCAGAGTTCAGAATTTTTATACTGGTATATCAAAATATGGAAGCTGGTAGATATTCGGAGACATGCAATAAAATGGCAGGATTGCTTGGCCATTGGCTACAAGTGCACATTGGCATTGCTTGGCTTACATGCATGGAAAACCATAGAAACATGACCACGCCAACGACATCTTATAAGATCGGGCACATGCGCCGCCGCCAAGAAAACCCTAGCTAGCGCCAAAAGAAAAGAAAAAAGTAAGCCCTAGCTTGCACGCGCGCCGTAACGCACCATGGCGCCATGTCCTGCTCCTACCTCCGGCAAGGTAAGCTAGCTAGCACCTTTTTCCCTAATGGCGTACGTACGTACGTGGGTTATGTCGTCAACTCGTGATGCAGTTCTCTAACTAGCTAGCTCCAATTGTGTGGCCGGCGGGGACTGCAGGTGCTGCTACCGCTCGCGAGCGGGACGGAGCCGATGGACGATGACGTGCTCCGCTGCGCCTCCGATCCCAACTGTGGCGTCAAGCCTCTCCTCTCCAGCGTTGATTTGGAACTAATCACATTCCCGGTGAGTCCCGCCGTACTTTTTTTGTGCTCCCCTCTTCCGTAGATGATGTTCTAGGATTCAACGTTCTACATATAAACCGACACCGAGTTTCAACAGCCTACCGACACTGACTTAGTGTACCATACTACCATGCTCTAAATATCACTTTCACACATTTTAGAAGATACATATACCCCAGCGGAAGATGCGATCGATATTTAGCATGATATTTCGACTAATATGGATCGACCAATGTGTAGATAATACGTACTATTCCTTAAGAAAATAGTATTAATATGGATCGATCATGATATTAAGGTAATATGCACACCGTCAGATTATGATGTATGCATCGTATAAGTTTTGATGTTTCATTAAGACCAGACGGCCAAAAACACCTTTAAATAATACACTTGTTATGCTTGAACATAATTTATTGGTGTTGAAAGTGCATTATATGAACAAGCTTAGCTAAAAAAATTGATTAGATTTTATTGACTTAACTATGTATCGTCTGGTATTACATCATACGTGATATCGATATCCTAAATGACCTGAAATTTGATACCTGATATCTTAAACCTTGTCAGCTACCTGATATTTGAACTTTATATATATTTATAAATATTTGAAAATGACATAGAACAATTGTTGTATGGTTCTTGCTTAAAAACCATCTCAATGAATCATGCTTGTCAATTTGTTCATATGCACAACAAGTGTAATTGGACCCAGTTTCGTTTGGTGAAACAAATAAACCAAATGGAGTGTACCTGAGCAAACTTAAATGCCTGGTAAGAGCAAATGAAGTAGACCTGAGTAAACTGAAATGCCTAGTATATATATAGTGCATTATCTGAAAAATCTTATAGAATGACTACAAATTTGGTCATTTTTAAGGAGGCCGAATGCATCAAATAAGAATAATCTTGAGCTATATATATACCTGTAAATCTTACCGTCTGTGAATTTCGTTTGACGATTACCTGTGAAGTATCTTGGTATCTCAAAGGATTTATCGGATCTTAGAGTTGGTTAGCTTTAGAATTTATGAATGTTTTGTCCCTATCGAAGATAAAGAGAGAACTGGTGTAGAAGATTTAGTTGTATGTCTTAATCACTATATCTAGAAACTACGCCCACATCATCTCCCTGAGGCGACATGGGCGGGAACCTCACCTCCCCGCCGCCCCTCGCTGTTGCAGGCACTCGACGTCGGGCAAAGCCTGCTGGCGGCCCGCGCAGGCGCGATTCCTCCTTGCACGACCTACTCCCTCAATTTTCCTCAAATCAAAGCACTGTTGTGTTCGTGTCGAATATTTTGTACTAGTTGGGTTACGCTTGGACTTGGTGTTGTAGTGTGGGTAGGATACTTGTAGTGTCGGAGTCGGACACGTTGTACCCTTGGCCTCTTATATATGAGGAGGCACCCCACGTTGTAACCTATGACGACTAGATAGCGACAGGCTCGCAAGGGGGTGCCGGCGGCTTGAGCCGGCGCCCGGGTGACCGGTGTTGTGGTATCTCGGGGAGGAGCGCCCGTAGTCATTGCCCCGGGGAGTAGGCGAGTTCGCCGAACCTCGTTAACAAATCTCGGTGTCGTCATTGTCTGTGATTGCTTGTTCCTCGGTGGATCGATCGCGTACCTCGGATTTATTCTAACAAGTGGTATCATGAGCTAGGTTACGAGGTGATTGTCTGGTTGATCTAGAAAAGGTGGAGATACTGCAGAAGGATCAGGCGTCGGCGATGGAATCGGAAAATACGGCGTGGCAACGCAATTGCGTCGAGCAGCGTTTAGTTAGATTCGGAGTCGACGAGATTGACAGGTGACCTGCAGCTGCAGCAGTAGCATGTGGGGCAACGCAGTTGGGCCAAGGTGCGGTCCAGCACGGGGCGGCTGGAGGCGGGCCAGCGGAGCCCAACGCGGGCGTGCGTATGTGGGAGGCAGCGGCAGGTTCGGCGGTTTCTCGCGGTGCAATCGGATACAGCTAAGTATGTTTGAGATTTGTTTTGAAAACAAAACAGGACAGAGTCCTGGTGGAACTCGTCCTCGTGCATGAGGCGGAGAGCTGCGCGGATCGCTTATTAAAAGCGGCTGCGTGGAAGGCCCAACCAAACAGAGGCAAAAACAGCAGATCCAATCGGCGGAAGGAAAAGTCTATCATTTGTGGTGTGCATCCATCGGAAAGGCAAGAGCTGAGGCAAAGCAAGTTGCGCTAGTATTGGAGTCGAGCCAAGGGAGCACTTTGACGTGAAGACCAACTAGTTCGTTGATCGCTAGTAGCAGTACGCGGAGGTTTCGTTCGTGTACTTGGGGATCACGGAAAGACTGCTCGGTTATTTTTCACGGAGTCAGCCGTACAAAGAACCATGGCGCCATCGGGTACCAGGTTTGAGGTGGAGAAGTTCAACGAAACTGAAAGCTTTGGGTTATGGCAGACAAGGGTGAAAGATTTGTTGGTACAACAGGGATGCTTGAAGGCGTTGTTGCAGGAAGCCAAGCCAGCTAAGATGGAGGCTGATGACTGGCAGGAGTTACAGTTGAAAGCAGCCGGGACTATACGGTTCTGTCTGTCGGACCAGGTTATTTATCATGTGATGGATGAGAATTCGCCGAGGAAGATCTGGGAGAAGCTGGAAAGTCAGTTTATGTCCAAGACTGCGACGACCAAGGTGTATCTGAAGCAAAGCTGTATGGGATGAGGATGCAGGAGGGGTCAGATCTTGTGGAGTATATGAACACCTTTAATCAAGTCGTGACGGATCTAGCACGCTTGGGTGCGACGGTTGACGACGAGGATAGGGCAATTCTGCTTCTTTATTCATTGCCATCATCCTATGACCATTTGATTACTACTTTGACGCACGGCAAGGAGACCGTCAAGAATGAGGATATTACTACGGCATTGCTATCTTATGATATGAGAAAGAAGAACGCGGTGGAAGTCTCTCATGGTGAAGGTTTGCTAGTCAAGGGTGAGCAGTGGCGGAAGGGATATGAGGCTGGGAAGAACAAGAAAAAGAAAAAGAATATACAGTGTCACAAGTGTAAGCAGTGGGGACATATGAGAAAGGACTGTCCAGAACTCAACGGTGGGGCAAGTGCTAATAAGGCAACTCATGGTGATGACTCAGACAGCAGTAGTGATGTTCTCATAGTATCAGACAGGCGGTCAATCAAAGGTGAAGCGTGGATGTTGGATTCAGCTTGCTCTTTTCATGCGACACCCAACAGGGAGTGGTTCTCTTCGTACAAGTCTGGTGAGTTTGGTTTAGCCTATGTGGGCGATGACATAGGTTATCGTGTTGCTGGAGTAGGTGACATCAAAATCAAGATGTTTGACGGAGTTGAGCGGATGCTTCGGGGAGTCAGGCATGTGCCAGGGCTAAGGAGGAATCTAATTTCGCTTGGTGTTCTTCATGATGGTGGTATGGTATTCCGTTGTGATCGGGATAGGAAGACCATGAGAATCATGGAAGATGAGGTGACCGTGATGATTGGAGAGAGGACGGCTTTGCATCTTTACAAGTTGCAAGGGAGCACTATTGCAGGTGGAGTCACGGAGACTGGAGTTGCGGGAGTAGCGGCGGGGTCTCACGGCGGCGGCGGGTCTGGGGCAGACTCGTCGAGTAGCTCTCAGTAAGCTACGAAGAAGACAACACAAGTCCGGAGTACATGGAAGTTTGACGCATGGACAAATTCAAGGTGGTGGAGAATATTCGCCAAGGTGGAGTTTGTTGTGTTTGTGTCGAATATTTTGTACTAGTTGGGTTACGCTTGGACTTGGTGTTGTAGTGTGGGTAGGATACCTGTAGTGTCGGAGTCGGACACGTTGTACCCTTGGCCTCTTATATATGCCACGTTGTAACCTATGACAACTAGATAGCGACAGGCTCGCAAGGGGGTGCCGGCGGCTTGTGCCGGCGCCCGGGTGGCCGGTGTTGTGGTATCTCGGGGAGGAGCGCCCGTAGTCATTGCCTCGGGGAGTAGGCGAGTTCGCCGAACCTCGTTAACAAATCTCGATGTCGTCATTGTCTGTGATTGCTTGTTCCTCGGTGGATCGATCGCGCACCTCGGATTTATTCTAACAAGCACCGTGATCTCCCCAGCGCGTCTCTCCGTAAGGGCAGGCCAAGGGAGCCATAGCTCGTCCTCCACATCAACCTCGAGGGTCCGGCGGCAAGGGACATGCTCCAATATTCCGAGCAATGGTGATGCTGGCAAGGTGGCGGATGGATCCACGTGAATCTTGCTTTGCTCAGGTGCGCGGTCAATATCGTGGTCAGCGCTGCTCCAGATGCAGCAGCCGTGGGCTGCCGCCCATCGGTGACCGTTGAGCTCTCCGGCTACTGAATCCCGCACTGCTCGTCTAAATATCATCCCAACGCCTCCATCGCCCTCTCCTCATTGCATCATCCTGCCTGTGAGATAATGGAAAAGGCAGTTGCGGTGGATGGCAGCAGGCTGACACCTTGGATTGGATCACAGCAACGTTCACCATGGTCAAACATCGGGAGGAAGCGGAGGATGGCAGCAGGCTGACACCTTGGATTTGATCACAGTGACGATCACCATGGTCAAACATCAGGAGGCAGCGGAGGAGGCTTTGTCGGACGAGTCAAGCAGGCCTATGTGCGGCTTCCAATCAGACGGCACGACGGCAGACCTGATTGCGGTGATCACCGAAAGATCTGATGTGAGTTTGTCCTTCCAGATCTGCTGGCTGACTTCAGCAGGGAGATGTAAACTATGAACGGCGGCTTGACGCAGAGGGGTGGTTGTGCGGTGCGGCGAACACAGGGACCGTGGAAAAGTGTTGGCGACAAAACACGAGTGTCGTCGATGCTGATGGTACTTGAGCACCTGGACTCCAGCTCCGGGGTTAAAGCCTAGGTCTGACACGAGTTGGTTATATCTGACAATGAAGATGTTTCTACATTGTTTCCTTGTTTTGCTCGAATATGCTTAGACTCATTCTCCAGGTGAAAACCTAGATTCCAACCTTGGATGGTAGGATCTGGTGATGACGACGCTTGAGCGTCACTCCCTTCCAGAAGATGTTGTTATTGAAAAATCTCGTCGTTTTTGTGGTGTCATGAGATGATTGGGGTGGATATGGTCATTGTTATAGTTTACCGTCCACGGATGTTGATGCTTTGGGTGTTTTTTCCTCACCTACACATAGCTTTGATCTTATATGACTTTGCTATTTGCTGGCGTATTTGTGTGTGTGTATCTTGGTGTTGGCAGTGTGCATCCTAACTGTGCAAAGGCAGGGTGTATGCTTATTATGTTTGTATCCTCCTGATGCTCCATTTTGAGCTAATAAAAGTTCACCCTTTGTCTGAAAAAAAGATAGTTTTTGGCAGATTGTTCAACCATATACATGAAAAAAAACAGAGGTTCATAAAACAGGGTAGAAAAATAATATTCCCTCCGTCCCAAAATTCTTGTTGTAAATTTGTCTAGATACGGATGTATCTAATACTAGTGACTTGATATATCCATATTTAGACAAATGTAAGACAAAAAATTTGGGACGGAGGGAGTACATTGGATACAGGGAAAAGACATGCTAAGTAAGTAATGCGACAAGGTCTCAGTGCTAGCTCCACCGGAGTTGGCTTTCTTTTATTTACGTATTAAGGAACCACATCGTAGACGTAGTATGAATGCTCAAATTGGTCATTCATTTAGGCCACGGGTAGTCATTATGTCCTTTTTTTTATAAAGGGTGCTTTATCTAATTCAAAATGTAGTATCGAGCGGATACAAAGCATAAAGATTGACATCCATGCACACAGCCATGAAACAAGCAGTCTGACAAAAAATATAAAAACGACAAAGTGGCAACAGTAAAGCCATATGGGGCCAAAACCATGCCTATGTCAACGGAGAAGTTGGACCGATTCGGAGATTATGCTGCCATCCATGTTGGGTAAAAACCTCCCTGGCCACCCGCTCCAACCGCATACACACGGCCTTAAACAGCGATTGATACTCCGTTCGGTGCAAAGTAGAAATCATACGAAGCCATTGCGTACAATGGTAAATAACCTGCATAGGAGAAGAGATTTTACCATTAAAAACATAATCATTTCTACATAGCCAAAGCGACCATATAGTAAGGCAGACGCTCCCACCCGTATTAACGTACTAAAAGTATTTGGTATTCCATCAAGCCAGAGACCATATATATTGGTAACACTTGTTGGTGGATACAAATTTGACGCTATTTGGATAACTGACCATGTAGAATGCGCAAACTTGCATTGAAAGAAGAGATGTTTGATTGTCTCGCCATGAGTACAAAAACTACATTTCTTACTTTCTTTCCAGTTGCGTCGAGCGAGGTTGTATTTAGTTAGCACAACTCCTCTCCGAAGATACTACATGAAAATCTTAACTTTTAGTGGCATCTTCGATTTCAAGATTTGTTTATTATTGGCCACTGGAATCTCTATGTGCGATAGTGCACGATAAATAGAGTCAATTGTGAAGGACCCAGATGTAGTAAGATTCCATCGAAACACATCCCGCCTTTGTGTCGAGTTAATCGGATCCAAACGGGATAGAAGATGTTGTCATGACACAAGACAGGGCCTAACCAAATCCATCCGAAATGATATATCTGGCGGGGAAGTGGTCATCACATGCGCAAGAGTATCATTCTTATCGCGTACAATGCGGTACAAGGCTGGGTACTGTTCTCGGAGAGTGGTATTTCCTAGCCACTTGTCCTCCGAAAAACGTATCTCCAATTCGTCCTTTATCTCGAAGGATCCGAAACGGAAAAGATGTTTCTTTACCGCCATCAGACGAGCCCAAAAATGCGAGTCACCGGGCTTCCAATATGCCTGGGACAACAACTTTGGCCTAAATACTCGTTGCGCAGCATAGTTTGCCAAACACCATCCTCAGTAAGTAGCTTGAACAACCATTTACTGAGTAAGGCATCATTCTTGACCTGGATGTCATGAACACCTAAGCCTCCTTGGTCATTCGTTCGGCACGACGCTCTAGTAAGGCATCATTCTTGACCTGGAGGTCCTGAACACCTAAGCCTCCTTGGTCTTTCGGTCGGCAAACGACGCTCCATTTGGTTAGTCTATACTTTTTCTTTTCACTGTCTCCTTGCCAAAAAAATCTAGATCTGAAGTAATCCAGTCTTTGCAGAACACCTTTGGGTAGTTGAAAAAATGAGAGCATGTAGAGAACCATGTTGGTGAGGACATAATTGATCAAAACTAGTCGTCCTTCAATGGAAAGCAATTTTCCTTTCCAACTGCTCAACCGTTTCTCCAATCACTCTTCAACATGTTTCCACTCCACATTAGTGAGATGCCGATAATGAATCAGAATTTCTATTTAATTGGAAATTGGCCTTGGGCACATCCAAACAAGTCAGCGTATTGTGCAGCCGTCTCCTTGGCTCCTCCAAAACAGAACAATTCACTTTTATGGAAGTTGATTTTCAAGCCTGGCATTTGCTCAAAAGCTGAAAGCAGAAGTTTTAGATTTCTTGCCTTATCAATGTCATGTTCCATAAAAAGAATCGTATCATCGGCATATTGCAAGATAGAGAGTCCTCCATCGACAAGATATGGCACTACTCCTGCAATTTGACCATCCTGTTTGGCGCGTTCAATCAAAGTAGCCAGCATGTCAGACAATTAGTCACCTTGACGTAATCCTTTTTTCATCTGAAAGTAATGGCCTACAACATCATTGACTTTGATAGCCACACCGCCTCCAGTAATGAAATTTTGGATCCACTCACATCATTTATTGGAGAAACCTTTCATTCTCAGGGTCTGCTGTAGAAATGACCATTTGACTTTATCATATGCCTTTTCAAAGTCAATTTTCAATACTACCCCACTAATGTTCTTCCGGTGCATCTCGTGAACGGTCTCGTGAAGGATAACTACTCCATCGAGTATATTTCTTCCTTGCATGGAAGTCGTTTGGGATGGTCGAACAACATGGTTAGCAACCACATTGAGCCTATTAGTTGCTACTTTGGTGAATATTTTGAAGCTGACATTAAGGAGGCATATCGGTCTGTATTGTTGGATCCGTACAACCTCCTTTGTCTTGGGCAACAAAACAATCTCTCCAAAATTTAGCCCGGATAGGTCAAGTTGGTCGGCATGAAGATAATTGAACAACTCCATTAGGTCAGTCTTGATAACATCTCAGAAGTTTTGATAGAACTCTGCGGGGAAGCCATCAGGTCCTGGAGCTTTATTGTGTTCCATTTGAAACACCGCAGCTCTCACCTTCTCTTCAAAGAAAGGTGCCGTCAGGATATCGTTCTTTTCAGTCATGACTTGTGGAATATGATCTATTCGGGTCTCATCGAGACTGAAGTTTCCTTCATCTGGAGCCCCAAATAGAGACTTGTAGTATTTTGTTATATAAAGCTTAAGCTCTTCCTAGCCTTCGATCCGTCCCTCATCCTGTTCGAGGCTAAAAATACACTTCTTTCGGTGTCTCCCATTGGCAACCAATTGGAAATAACGTGTATCGCTATCTCCCTCGAGAATGATTTGGGCGCCGGATCTTCGGTACCAATTGAGTTCCTCTTCTCGCAATAGACGTGCCATTTGCTCATTGGATTGCTTTTTTATGTCAATCTCATGTTGAGACAATCTGCGAGTCTCTGCGATTTTGTCGAGGTCATCAATAATAGTGGAAAGACGCTGCTTTTCTTTTTTATATATGCCAGTGGTGTGTTTCACCCTTCCAGTTAGGAAGGGCCTTGCGGCTCAAATTTTGAAGTTCCATCTCTGAATTGGTGTGCGACCAACGGCGGGCCTCTCCCATGCATTCTTAACCATATTTGCAAAGTCATCACTTGTAACCATCCCAATTTGAATTTGAATGGGTGGCGAGCAGCGGGAGGACTAGCAGAGTGAGACTCAAGAATGATGGGTGCATGGTCCAGAAGTGTCTCAATACGCTCTAGGGCACCCATTGTTACCAGAGGGAATTTTAGTTCCCATTCGGTATCCATGAGTACCCGATCGAGTTTCTCGTATGTCGGTACCGGACGATTATTGGCCCAAGTGAATTGTCGCCCCGACATACTGGCTTCCCGAAGATTCAAACTGTCAATCATATCGTTGAATAAGAAAGGTCAGTCAGTGTCAAAATGATCGTTATTTTTCTCTTCCTGGTACCTAAGGATGTTCTAGTTCTGCGCATCCATGCAACATCAACGTTTACTACCATAGCACGTGCCTATTTGTGGGCTCATGTGTACATTTCTGCTATTTGTTCTAGTCTTTGTTGGAGTTGTTGATGTTCTTTTCATTTTGTCCAAAAATCATTGATGTTTGGTGTGCTCATTTGTTTCAGATGCAGATCTTTGTTAAGACCCTCACTGGCGGAACCATCACTATTGATGTCAAGAGTTCAGATACTATGAAGAAGGTGAAGAATAAGATCCATGACAAGGAGGGCATCCCTCCAGACCAGCAGCGTCTCACATTTGGTGGCAAGCAGCTGGAGGATGGCTGCACCTTGGCCCAAAACGACATCCAAAAGGAGTCTACCCTTCTTCTTGCCCTCCGTGGAGTGCTGGAGATTTCTGTGGAGACCCTCAGCGGCAAGGTGGTCATCCTCCCGGTGGAGCCATCAGATACCATCCGTGCTGTCAAGGCAAAGATCCAGGTTCAACATCATCTTATCTTCAAGGGGGAGGAAATGGTGGACAGCTTCACTTTGGCTAATTATGGCATCAGGGATATGTCTATGTCCGGTTTTGAGTTTCATTTCCACCTCCAAGAAAGGATGAAAATCTACATCAACGCACTGGACAACCCTCTCTATGTTAAGAGCTCGGATACTATTGACAGTATCAAGATGAGGATTAACGATGAGTATGGTATTCATCCAGGCCAGCAACGCCTCATGTTCAAAAAGATGGCGATGATATTGAGAGTTGATCCGCACTCAACCTTACAGGGCAGCCGTATTTTGGCCTATTATAACATCCAGAATGGAGCCACTCTCGACCTTGTCATCTGTCTCAGACCCAGACAAATGCAGATCTTCGTCAAGAATTTGATATGGAAAACCTTGACGCTGCAGGTTGAGAGCTCGGATACCATTCACAGTGTCAAGGAGAAGATTGAGCAAGTGGAACGTATTGACCCGGCAAGGCAACGCCTCATCTATTGCGGGCGGCAGCTGGACGATGGCCTTACACTAGCGGACTACAAGATCGAGGCTGAATCTACTCTTCGTCTTGGCCTCCGTCTCAGGTCATGTTCAAAATATCCTGGCAACCATGAGTAGAGTGTGTGTTAATGATTCTGAAGCGATTTTCTGGGATCATCCTTTGGTCGTACTTCCACATATTAGTAGTTTATTTTTATTCATGTATCTAACATGTGAATGTTTCTACTCCTAGTAGTTTGGTTGCTTGCTTCACGCAACATAGCACGAGGTGAATCCATCCATGCAGTGCAGTGTTTCCTCGCAGTTTGGTAATGCGATCTGAAGCTTTTTTTTTCTTTTTTCAAAAAGGGAGGACTCCCCGGCCTCTGCATCAGAAAGATGCATACGGCCACTTGCGATCTGAAGCTTAGCAGATCATACAAATTATGAAATAGCATATGCTTGATACCTTATCTTTTGTGGCTTGCCGAGATTTATATTGCTCAGCTTGTTCCAGTCCACTCAATCCTATTTATAGATCTAGCATAATAATCCTACAATATTATGTTGGCGACGACAACTTACATTAGCCAGACTGAGGATTTAATGAACAGTAAGTTATTTTTATCCCATAGTTTTACAGATTTTGACAGAAATTACCCTATTTTAAATTTTTTTGACGTGTTCTGTGAAGCGGGTCCCAACTACCAGTGTCCACCCAGCACACCATGTCAACAAGGTATCTTGCCTGCGTGGCCTTCTCTTGGACTTTGGCTGCACATCTTATCCCCCTGTAATGCCTCCGTGAAACTACCTATCACCGTCGCACCGGCCGGCTCGGCCACCACAATAGTGAACGGCATACTTCATCGCCTCGCTACCAGCTGACGACCCCTTGCTAGACGGACGGATCGCAGCGGAGGGAAAGCTTGAGCCTTTGCATAGATCGGGCCCTACCCCTACCCGACACATCGCACCCGATCGAGAAGCTCGACACGCGCGGGGCTGCAGCCTCATGTCGTCTAGCACGCACGCCACATGCGTGGCCAAGTACTATACCGAGTAGGATATATGCGATGCACGACCTCCTCAACGTTGTTCATGGATGAAAGACTTATAAATGTTTGCCACACTTGGGCTTTTCCATTGCATGTTACTTCCTCCGCTTCAAATTACTCGTCGCTGAAATGGATGTATATCTACAACTAAAATACATCTAGATACATCCATACGTGCCATAAGTAATTCGGAACGGAGGGAGTAATATATAGACAAATTTACAATCCTATTCATAAATTTAGATATATTAAAACTGTGCACTAACCAGACCATCTCAGGCAATCAGTGTTTTCAGCCATCGGATCTAGAATTGTGGGCGTCTCCGGCTGTTGGTTTTTCTTCTAATTCGATATGAGTGTCCGTACATCGCTAGAAAGCGCTAAAAAGGCTGGGACAATAGAAGGCCACGCTTGGGCCCGGTGAGCCCAACGGGACACAACAGGAGCCCGCGCTCGGGCGGTGGGGGATCCGCCGAGCGATCCGAACGGGCGATGCGGCGTCTGTGGAGGGTTGAAGAAACGGGGTAAGAGCATCTCCAACAGCCGCGCTAAACTAGCGCCGTGCCGCAAATTATGACGTTTTAGCGCGCGCGCAACGCGGAGGGTGGCTCCAGCGGCGCGCAAAAACGACGTGCGCGCTATAACGAGTTGGGCGCGCGGTCGGAAGCACTATCCCGCGCGGTGTATTTCGGGCGCCTGCTTCCGCGCGCGGCACACTCGAGCGCTCGCGCCGCACTCTCTCCTCTCCTCCTCCTACGCCCCGCGCGCGCCGGCGCTGGCGCCCTGTCACCCATGGACGCGCACACCGGCACCCCGCTCACACGGTTGTACAGCCGCGACCCCCCCCCCCCGCCGCCGCCGCCGGAAACCCTAGCGCGGGGAGCGTTGGCGTCGCCACCACCGGAGCTCCGCCGAGCGTCGGCCTCGCAACTCATTTTGTGTTCAAAATGCCATATATGTTAAATGCCCGGCGAGTCGCACGCGCGCGCGCTCCATTATAGCGCGGCTGCTGGAGCCAGCGCTGGCGGGCGCGCTAAACCAGCCGAAGCGCGCGCGGCAAACAGGTTTTTTGCGCGCGACGTGAAGCGCGGCTGTTAGAGATGCTCTAACATACAGTCATGGATTTAAGGCATCGTTGATGCGAGCCATAATGGCGGTGGACGTGCGTTACTCGCGAGCACTAATGGTGGATGTGCGTTACAATCCGGCTGCCTCCCCCCCCCCCCCCCCCCCTCCTCATGCCCTGGGATGCGCCTACATATCCTCTCCTTGCATAGATTGATGTTATTATATGTTTTCTTCGCTGGTGCAGATCTTTTGTACCCCTTCTCCCCCATGCTTCGTATTCCATCCAACTATGTTGTTTTTTCACTTCAAAAGTGTTGTTGGTGCTGTTAATCAAATTATTGGATTGCTCCAGCCCGAGAGCACGTGAGGTGAGAGGAACCCAAGAAGCAGGAAGACAAGAGACATGGAAGCTATACCAACGGGAACGACAACATCGACAAAAGGCAGCGTCGCTGACCGATGGGGCAAAGAGAATCGAGGCTCGGGAGCACGCCGCCGTCCGTGACCGTCACATGGAGGTCACCAGAGCTAGCCAGCAACAGCTGGAGACTGAAGGAGGCGATGGTTCCCCTCTCTAAACGACATTCGCCGCCATTTCCTCAGGAGCGTCACCACGAGGAAGAACCATCACTGTTGCTAGAATTTATTTTTCTGACTTATTACATGCATGATGGGTTACTGCATGTGCAGGTTGGTTTGATCTATTGTATTATGCCTCTAATTCTGCTCCATGTTCGAGTCAACCTGGCACTTCTCTCAGTAATTCTTGATCTTTTATCGATTTATTAAATGTCCAGTTATATGTTGTTTCGGTCTGTTGTATCAGGAGGAACGACCTCTCCTTATTTTCGTGTGCATAAATCAGATGTAGGATGTATGTAGGATAATGTATCTGATCAAATCATATACTTGCAATGGCATCAGCCTCAGTGTAGGTATTTCTGCCTTACTATCCCCTTTCTCTAAATCCCCTTTCATGCACACCATCGCTACCTTAATTTGCTTTATAATTTTAATGTTAATATTTTTATCAATAAATTTTGCAAACCATGAGTGTTCATCATCCATTTACTTGCCCAAAACATATTTTGTAGTTGCAGTTGACCAAACACAACTAGATGGTGCTAATGCATCATTCAAATCAATAAGTCTTGATGAACCTAGAATCCAAGGCATGTAGTGCTCATGCTATATGTTTCTATAGCTTACCTGATGATCCACTATCAATATAAACTGCATGCATCAACGACTCTAGACATGGGTGTTCAAATATTCCACTTTGTACTTACAGTTCTGTTCCATGCAAGGCCAAGAAAACATAATTTAAAGCTAAACATGAGTTCAAATATTTCATCTGGTGCTTACAGTTATGTTCCATGCAAGGCCGAGAGAAAACACAATTTAAGGTAAGAACGAGATGTGGCAAAATTTTAGTCTTAGGAATAGTGTGATGCACTATGCAATTTTAGCTGATCCCTAAAATAAGATTTTTCTTTTGAATGGTTCTTTTTTTATTCTAATGGTCTCAAAATAAGAGTAGCTTCATGCTGACAATGACATGCCAGTAATTTATAACATTATTTCCCTTTTAAATTCCAGGGAGCCATCTTATTTTCTCAAGGATCATGTTGTATGCTCATGCCCGGTTCCTCTTTCACTGAAAGAAAACGAGGCCTGCTTCTTTTCTTCTCCATTTGATAAAACTGCAACATGCATGTCAGGAGAAAAGCATGTTTTGCACAAGGGTATTTTTCTGCAACTAACTCCACAATAATAATAGAAATAATATAAATTACCTGCAACAAATGCCAGATTGGAATAAGAAGTAATTGTTCATTAACATGTTAACACATTTGTTCGATTATATGTAATGGTTGACATATGATCTTTGAAGCATGTATTGCATTGTATCAATACAAGATACGTGCTATGGCTTGATATGTGATCTTACTATAATATTATTATCTATTATTTCTTTGAAGTATCCAATCCACCGTTAATGTGGCATTAAGTGGCCAGGTTGACAAGGAAAGTGAATATTTGTTGAACCTTCAAGACGAAGTGAAGAAAAAACAATCTAGATGGCATAATTTTTGTATTCTGAAATCTAGCTGGCAACAAACTCAATATTTACCAATGCAATATGCAGTATTGATATTACTACCATATAGTGTGCTACGTTGAAAAAAATGGTCTTGGTGCCACAATTTGTTACTATTTCTGGTATAATGCCTCCACATATTTGCATCATGCACTAACATTCAATATTACAAATAGACGGACGCAGCAACGCGCGTCATTTATTATCTAGTAGGAGATCACAATAATACATGCGACGGGTAATTCAGAATGGAATGCAGCGAGGTCGAGTAGAGCTGAAGGCCATGAGAAAGTGTGCCCTTGACGTAACGCAAGATGCGCTTGATGGCCGCCAGATGCTGCTCACGAGGGTCGTGCATATGAAGACAAACATGCTGAACGGCATACACGATATCGGGGTGCGTAAAAGTGAGGTACTGGAGGAAGTAGTGGAGGCTGCCCATGTCCATCATGGCGAACTCGGCGTGGAGAGAGGTCGTGATCCTGTCGAGCAAGCCGATCGAGGAGGCGGTGAGGATGATGTCGTCCACATATAGAAGGAGGAAGGTTGTGCCTTCCGCACACCGGAAGACGAACCACAAGGTCTTCGAGCGTGGACACACGAAGCCGGTCGAAGTGATGAAAGCCGCGAAGCGCTGGTACCACGCACGAGGAGCCTGCTTGAGACCGTAGAGCGAACGGTTCAGCAGACAGACGTGCTCGGGCCAAGTGGAGTTGATGAAGTCGGTGGTTGACGGCAGTAGACAACCTCAGCAAGTGTGCCATGTAGAAAGGCATCCTTGACGTCGAGCTGACGAGTCTCCCAATTAAGAGAGAGCATGATGGAGAGGATGACATGCACTGTGGCCGGCTTGACAACCGGACTGAACGTCTCGTCGAAGTTGACACCTGGCTCCTGAGAGAAACCCCGAAGTACCTAACGAGCTTTATAGCGATCGAGGGAGCCATCGGGCTTGAGCTTGTGACGAAATGCCCACTTGTCGAAGATGATGTTGGCATCCCGAGGAGGAGGCACAAGATCCCAAGTGTTGTTGCTGAGGAGATCGCGGTACTCCACAGTCATAGCATCGAGCCAGTTGGGATCCTTGACAGCGGCACAGGCGGAGGTGGGAACCGGGGAGTACCTGCTGAGAGAGGAAACATGCAGGTTAAGCCGCTCGCGAGGGCCCTTGTGTATGCCGGAGGTGCTGCGCGTGCGAGGAGTGGGTGCAGGAGGGGCGCCCGGCGAGGGAGGGGCAAGTGGCTAGGGATGGGCGGGTGGAGGGGAGTGTGGTGCGGTAGGTGTAGGAGTGGTGACCAGAAGGGGTGGGACAACAACGGGTAGGTTGTCGTCATCGGCGAGAAAATCGTATGTGGCGGCAACAGTAAGCTATAGGGAGGCAAAGGGAAAGTCATCTCATCGAAAACCACGTGACGAGAGATGATGATGCGGTGGGTAGTAAGATCCATGCACTGATATCCCTTATGATGAGAAGAACAGCCAAGAAAAACGCAAGCACTCGAACACGACGACAGTTTATGTGGCATAGTAGAGGCGGTGTTGGGATAGCATAGGCAGCCAAAGACACGTAGCGACGAGTAATCGGGATGGGTGTTGTGAAGTGCAAAATATGGAGAAGGGGCGTTGATTGATTTTGTGGGAAGACGGTTGAGGACGTGAGTGGCGGTATTGTAACGCCCCGAGACCGATGTGCCAGGTGTCGTGCAGTTATTCGCTGTTGTTGCGTTGTCATTGCTTGCGTGTCATGCATCTCATATCATGTCATCATGTGCATTGCATTTGCATACGTGTTCGTCTCATGCATCGGAGCATTTTCCCCGTTGTCCGTTTTGCAATCCGGCGCTTCGTTCTCCTCCGGTGGTCATTTCTACCTTTCTTTCTTGTGTGGGGATTAAACATTTCCGGATTGGACCGAGACTTGTCATGCGGCCTTGGTTTACTACCGGTAGACCGCCTGTCAAGTTTCGTACCATTTGGACTTCGTTTGATACTCCAACGGTTAACCGAGGGACCGAGAAGGCCTCGTGTGTGTTGCAGCCCAACACCCTTCCATTTTGGCCCAAAACCCACCTAACTCTGTTCCATCATCTCGGTCGTTCGATCACGATCGCGTGGCCGAAAACCGCACCTCATTTGGAGCTTCCTAGCTCCCTCTACCTATAAAAGAGCACCCCTCCCCGAAATTTCGGATCATTTCGCGGACGAAACCCTAACTTCAGCCTCTCCGCGCCGCCGGACACTTCTCCCCCGCAGCCCGGACATGTCCGCCGCCGCTTTCGTCCAATCCGAAGCCGACACGCGTCGTTGTGCCCACTTCCCCGCCACGTGGACCCGCCATGCCCGGATCCGGCCCTGCTCCGCCGCCGCGCAGCCCGTACGCTGCCTTCACCATCGCGTCGCGCCGCCGCCGTGGAACTCCGGCGAGGCTTCGCCGGATCCCTGCCCGGAGTCTTCTCTGCCACCCGGTCGCGCCTCGCGACGCACCATCGCCGTCGCGGTGAGCTCGCGCCGGCCCCGCCTTCTGCTCCTCCCTCCCTGGTCTCTCTCACGGCCTCTCTCTCTCCCGCAGGTGCTCGCCGGCGACGAGGCGTCAAGCTCGTCGTCCCGAGCCGCTCCTGCCATTTCCGCACCGGATCCGGTGAGCCACCGCCCGGATCTATCCATCCCCGGCGCTCCCCGTCGCTCTCCGGCCGTCGTCGTGCCCTCCGCCCTCGTCGGGAACCCGGTGCGCCGTCGCCACAATGGATCGGGAACCAGATCCCCGCTCGACACCGTTAACCCTCCGCGTGGGCCTCGCCTCCGGCCCAGTGCAGCGCGCCAAGGCCCAGCAACGTCGGCCTCGCCTCCTGCCGCGGGCGCCAAGGCCCAGCGCCGCCTCGGCCTGCCCTCTCTCCGCGCGCCAGCGTGCCCCCTGCCAGGCCGCTCCTGCTACCGGGCCAGACCCATGGGTGAGCCACCCACATCCCAGCGCCCCTTCTCCCCTGTGCCTGTTGGGCTGCCCAGTTTCGGCCCGATGCATGTTTTTTTTTCCTGTTGCGATTTTGTCTATTATCCTGAGTCAGCCAGTTTTGCAGTTTAGTCCCCCTAGATCATGCATTTACTAACTCACAAATGGTGCATCGGATTAAAATGATTTATATATGAAACTTGCTCAGAATTTTGTGTAGATTAATACTATCCAACTTTCACCTATGTTTAAAATGTTTAAAATGTTGTTTGCATTAATTTGCCCCTGTGCCATGCTAATACGGTTTAATTCATAACTAAATAACCGTAGCTCTGAATTAAATAAACTTTATATGTAAATGGGGTAGAATTTTGCCTAGTTTATCATGGTGACCTTTATTTGCATATTAAACAACTCTAAAATTGTGTTTAGGGCAGAACAGTACCAAACCTAATTTATGCTCATGAGGAGTTTCCGGAATTGTTGTTCGTTGCTTCCGGCCTCATTTAAACTTGCCTAGATAGGTAGTTTTGTTGTGCTTCACCTCTTGCCATGTTAATCAACATTTAATATTGTTGGGGTACATAAACGAGAGGGAACTAAATAATTGATGTGGTGTTTTGTCAATATGCATCCCGATGCATATTGAGCTCCACCTAATCTGTAGGATTGTTTGTGCATTTAGCCATGCCCTGCCTCATTAAACCGGACATGCATCATACTCGTTTGTGCATCATGCCATGTTGATGTGTGGGTTGTTTACTATGTTGTTTTCTCTTTTCCGGTGTTGCTTCTTCGGGTTGGTTCCGATAATGTCGTGTTGTGAGGACCCGTTCGTCTACGTCTGTTTGTCTTCTTTATGGACTCGTTCTTCTTCCTTGCGGGATTTCAGGCAAGATGATCATACCCTCGAAATCACTACTATCTTTGCTATGCTAGTTTGCTCGCTCTTTTGCTATGCCATTGCTACGATGCCTACCACTTGCTTGTCAACCACCCAAATTGCCATGTTCAGCCTCTAACCCACCAATGTCCTAGCAAACCGTTGATTGGCTATGTTACCGCTTTGCTCAGTCCCTCTTATAGCGTTGTTAGTTGCAGATGAAGATTGAAGTTTGTTCCTTGTTGGAACATGGAGATATCGTTCATTGTTGGAACATTTATTTACTTGTTGGGATATCACTATATATCTTATTTTATTAATGCATCTATATACTTGGTAAAGGGTGAAAGGCTCGGCCTTATGCCTGGTGTTTTGTTCCACTCTTGCCGCTCTAGTTTCCGTCATATCGGTGTTATGTTCCCGGATTTTGCGTTCCTTACGCGGTTGGGCTATAATGGGAACCCCTTGACAGTTCGCCTTGAGTAAAACTCCTCCAGCAATGCGCAACATTGATTTTACCATTCGCCACCTAGCCTCTTTTTCCCTTGGGTTTCGCGGACTCAAGGGTCATCATTATTTTACCCCCCCCCCCCCGGGCCAGTGCTCCTCTGAGTGTTGGTCCAACCTGTCAGCTGCCGGTGGCCACCAGGGGCAACTCTGGGCTGGCTTACCCGTACCTAGGACAATCTGAGTGTGCCCTGAGAAAGAGATATGTGCAGCTCCTATCAGGATGTCTCGGCACATTCGGGTGGTGTTGCTGGTTTAGTTTTACCCTGTCGAAATGTCTTGTTGTACCGGGATACCGAGTCTAATCGGAATGTCTCGGGAGGAGTTCTATTCCTTCGTTGACCGTGAGAGCTTGTGATGGGCTAAGTTGGGACACCCCTGCAGGGATTTGAACTTTCGAAAGCCGTGCCCGCGGTTATGGGCAGATGGGAATTTGTTAATGTCCGGTTGTAGATAACTTGACACCAGATCCGAATTAAAACGCATCAACCGCGTGTGTAACCGTGATGGTCTCTTCTCGGCGGAGTCCGGGAGGTGAACACGGTGTTGGAGTTATGCTTGACGTAGGTCGCTATAGGATCACTTCTTGATCGCTACTAGCTTCACGACCGTGCCTTGCTTCTCTTCTCGCTCCCTTTTGCGATTGTAGCCACCATATATGCTAGTCGCTTGCTGCAGCTCCATCTCATTACTCCATCCTTCCTATAAGCTTAAATAGTCTTGATCTCGCGGGTGTGAGATTGCTGAGTCCTCGTGACTCACAGATACTTCCAAAACCAGTTTGCAGGTGCTGATGAATCCGCGCAGATGACGCAACCAAGCTCAGGAGGAGCTCGTTGAAAATCTTTCCCGTTGTGTTGTTTCGTTCTAGTTGGTCAGTAGTGGAGCCCAGTTGGGGTCGATCGGGGACCTTTGTCGCATTTGGGGTTCTTCTTTTATTTTGGTTCCGTAGTCGGACCTTGATTGTATCTGGATGATGTAATGCTTTATTCATGTAATTGTGTGAAGTGGCGATTGTAAGCCAGCTATGTATCTCTTTCCCTTATGTATTACATGGGTTGTGTGAAGATTACCTCACTTGCGACATTGCTTTCAATGCGGTTATGCCTCTAAGTCGTGCTTCGACACGTGGGAGATATAGCCGCATCGAGGGCGTTACAGGTATGAAGTGCTTCGGCCCAAAAACGAGGTGGTAAGCTAGCCTGAAATAAGAGAGAACGCACAATGTCATTGGTAGTGCGAATAATGTGTTCAGCTTTACCATTTTGTTGGGATGTGTATGGGCAAGAGAAGCGAATATGAATATCGTGCGTGGCGGCAAGAGAGTGGAGTTTGTTATTATCGAACTCACAACCGTTGTCATGTTGTATGGACACGAGAGGTAAGCCAAACTGAGTATGAGTGAACGGCGAAAACCGAAGAGCGAGGCGTAAGCATCAGACTTTTGGCAAGTGGAACAGTCCATAGAAAATGTGTGAAATCATCAAGAATGACTAGAAAGTATTTATTGCCAGAAACACTCAAAATTGGTGAAGTCCAAAGCTCACAATGCACTAATTTGAATGGACGAGTGGTACGAGTAATAGAAGAAGAAAATGGCAAACGTACATGACGTCCTAGTTGACAAGCATGACATAAAGTGGTGTGATTTATTTGTCTAATACAATGGAGAGAAATATGCTATGAGAGGCGACGGTAAGCGTCATGTCCTAAGTGACCAAGGCGACGGTGCCAAACATCGTGAGGGGCGGTGAGCATGGCGAGGGTGCGAGGAGGCGAAGCACATGCGATGTGTAAAGCTCCCCCGTACTATTGCACCAACGGATCTCTCGCCGGGAATGAAGGCCCTTCATAGAGAAACAAGAAGGATGAAAAGCGACAATGGAATGGTTATCAGTAGTGAATTGACGAATAGAAATAAGATATTTGGTAATACGCGGTGTGACTAAGACATGGCGTGTTGGGAAAAAGAGAAGGAAGGGAAGAATGGCCGGATGTGGTGACGGGGTGGTGGGACCATCGCCGACAACAACGTCATGATATATAGGTTGGGGAGACAGAGAGGATAAGATACCGGTGTTAGAGGAAAGATGGGCGGTCGCGCCGCTGTCCATGACCCACTCGGAGGCGGGCTGCTGCAGCGTCATGTTGGTGAAGTGTTGAGCGAGAGCAGCGGTGTCCCATGATGGTGTCGGGGTCGTGGGTGTGGCGTAGGGCAGCACAACACCATAGGGAGCGGCATCGTATGAGGCTGGACCATAGCCGCCATAGGGCACACCTAGAGCAGCCGGAGGAGCGGCCATGTAGGCGTGGACACGTGATCCCGGAGCCCGTCCAAGGATGTCGCCGGTGCTATTGGAGCGGGACTGCATGGGCCACATCTGGATGGTGCCGGTCAAAGGGTTGAAGGGCGTTGGCATGGAAAGAGCACCACCGGCGGCCTTGTAGTGGTGATGGACCGATCCTCCTGCTTGATGTTGTGGAACTCCTTGGCGACATAAATCTCACGGCTCTTTTGGGTGTCGTTGAAGAGCACGAGGACGGAGGTCCAGACCTTGTACGCCGTAGCTGTGGCGGGGTCGGTAGGCATGACGAGGTCGACGATGTCCACGGCCATGGAGCCATAGAGCCAGCGAAGCACCATGACATCGAGGCGGAGCCACATGGGGTCGGTGGAGGCCGTCTCAGTGGTGAGATGGTCCTCGAGGGGGTAGGTGGTGACAGCGATGGTGAAGAAGGTCCTCCACTTGGGGAAGACGACGCTCTTGAACTCGAGGACGACAGGGACGAGGAAGCGGATGCTCTGGATGGATGTGGCCTGCGCCCAAAGGGCGGCGTTGGGGTGAGGAGGGGTTTTGGTGGGCGCCATGGGACAGGAGGAAGGTGGTAGCCGGCGGCGCGAGATGGAGGCCGGTGGCGCTAGGGTTGGAGGAGAGCGGAAGCGGGAGGATATGCTTAGGCTGATACCATGAAAGACTTAGGAATGTTTGCCACACTTGGGCTTTTTCATTGCATGTTAATATATAGACAGATTTACAATACTAATCATAAATGGGAGATTACAATAATATAGATACTCCTTGATTTAGGGAATTATGAGATATGTCATGATACCTAACATATATTAGTCTAACAATGGAGACCACCTGCCTTCCACGATGCAGACAAACTCCGCCACGCCCTCCATAGCTGATGCCGCCATGTCTCTTGCTCGGTCGGCATTAGGCCACCCTCCAAATCCACGACTCTATGTACGCAGACAACACGGATGGGTAGCACCGCCCCTTGCAAAAAATGGCATGAAACTCAATTAATATGGTCTCCGATGGAAAATGTTTCAACACGAATCGTTGTGCGTCTCATCGAAACGGTCGATTTTGATATAAAAATCGTTTTAATCCGAGTTCATATGCAAAAGTTAGAGCATTCGAAATGCAGCCCTGACAGCAAGCAAAATATGGCGCGCCCACCAGACACGTGTGTGATGGGTAGCACCATCAATCGGCTGTTTTGCATGAGAGATTCGGCCCTCAAGATTGCTTCGAATCAAAAGACATTCAACACAAAAGTTGTTCGTCTCGTCGAAATGGTAAAGTTTTCTTTTGACCTCATCTTCATCCCAGGTCATTTGTGGCATGTGGGACCTAAAAACTGAACTGATATTCCAGACTTACCTAACCCCGAGTTCGGTTAATTTTGGAAAGATTTGGATGTGATTTGGACGCAGCTTCCAACATTTACCTTCCACCTTTTCCTTCACAAAGATGTCATGTGTGAGTGAGTACCATGTGATGCCCTTTTTATTTTTGTTCAGGAGAGCTTTTATATTCTAACTCGCTGAGTTAGCTCGTCCATTTCAGCGCCTAGATTTACTGTATACACTGTAGTGTCAAAAAAACGCATTACATTTTGAGACGGAGGGAATATTTACTTTCCCGCAAAAAAAAAAAGACGGAGTATTTATTTTCACCATGTTATGAACTACAATTTGAGTTCATTTGCCACTCTTAGCATTGGCACACACTGTAAACTACAAAAAGAAATTTTGTTAAAAAAGTACGTCCTGAAAACATTGGTTGTAAAGAATTTTTCCTGCAAGTAAAAAAGTTAAAAAGAGGGGTATGCGCACACGACAGTGTGGTACAAGTAAAAAAATCAAACATCCCGGATTGTCTTACAAATATGGTGTAGCGTTCTACAGACGTGAAGTTTACCCTTGCAAAGAAAAAAGAGATGCGAAGTTTTATGAGTACTAGATGATACCCCGCGCGTCGCTGCGGGTACATGTAGTTGTATCTTTATAGAATTGCTGAAATAATAGTAAGAGTAGAACTTGAGTGATGGAGAATAAGAGCTAAAAGTGTATTTTCATAGTTCCTCGTGCTTTGCCCCAGTGGATCCTGTGTATTAATTAGAGGGGGGTTTCAAGATTAAATAAAACTATACCTTACCAAATGTAGTGTGCATATTAGAAAATTATAGCAACATTTGACGAAATATTACACATAGAAATTTGTTCCGTAAATAGCATTTTTTCTGTATACACACGATATATAGAATAAATTTCTGAACAGACTCCTAGAAATGATATAAATATCATCGATGGACAATCCTATTATTTATAAGAGAAGAGAAGGCTTGTTAAATTTTAATATAAATCATCCAATGATTAACTTGGAATGGTACTAACAAAAATGTAGCGATTTCTCAAGAGGATCCGTAAATTTAAAAAGCACGTAATAAAAGGTGGGATCTTATTCTTTTATTTAATTCTTTGGAAATGGGTTGCCGTCTATCTCTTGTTGGGAACAATGGATCTATATCTCAAAAAATGTTGAAAAAACCGGAACAAAAGATACATATATGAAAGAAAAAAAATGAATTGCTCTAAATCATGAAAGAGGAGCAGTTGTCCAATGTCGGAAGCAAGAAGTGGAATAAAATAGGAGAGGAGAAAAATACAACATGGTTACAAATATTATGACCCAAATGTTGAGCTTTATGCCTGCCGGTTGGAATCTCTTGCCCGTAAAAACTGCAGCCACATAACGACCTATTGATGCAAAAACAAAGACGATGAAAAAATAGAATATGTTAGATGGCAAAAGGCTAATGTGACCAAAGTAATAATGTTAATCCTGGAGTGCAAATAAAATCTTAAAATGAATAAAATATGTAGGACTGAGATGGAAGAGAAATCCCATGGTCGGTACCTCAGTGGTCACAGATTTTGCAATGGATAGCCAACGTTCCAGCCGGTGTTGACCGATGGCGCCATACCGGCTTCTTGGTGGTGGACCTCACGCTTCGCATCGCGTCCGTCACTATTGTGGTCTTCCCGTGGAGGCTAAATCTCCAGAAAGATGGTGATTCCACTGATTGAGCCTTCAAAGAAGGATGCCATGAAGGTATATATTGCTACGCACGGTGAACTACGGGATCCTCTTGGTGATTATCAACATGAGGTACCTGATTAGCAGAACTCACACCGGCCATGAGAGGAGCCAAATAGTCCGTGAGATGGTTGTCCAACACACAGATTCATGGCCTAGGAGAATAAATAGGTAGCCCGCCGCTCGTTTAACTCGGCAGCCCGATGGTCGCCTGCCTCGCCCCTTCCTTGTGTGCATGCTCCTAGTGATCTCAGAAGAGGAAGGGACAACTTGCACCTAGTTATGTGAGGAGATAAAAGGTCAAATCTGCATGCTGGAGCCCAATTAACTGATGGGTTGTGGGAAAGTAGCAACTACAGCAGCAATAACTACCACGCTGGTACACGGACTTTGCCAACCGCAAGGTGCTTTATAGAAGTTAATGACAACAACGAATGACGTGATTTCATCTTATGTGCGGTGCATGTGAAAACAAATGTCATGACGTGGTTGGCTGGAAAAGCTGAATTGGCATGTGTAGTGATGTGGCATGGCTCCATGTAAAGAGAAATGAGATGGTGGGGACGAACTATTTAGGTATTATAGATAAGTGACATCCGTGGCATTTTAGACAAAGGAACAAAAAATCAATGCTTAATGAATAATTTCAAAAGTATTTTGGCAGTAAGATTTTGTCTTTTTCACCGACAATACTCGGGATCTCATTTTTTTTGCATGATAATACGTGTCTCATTAATAAAATAAAGATTCAGTAACAAGCCACGTAAACATAGACATTACAGGACTAAAAAGATAGGATAATCCTATGAAAAAAACCAGCCCCTCTCCCTCCCCACAAAGGAAAAGAAGACATATCACCTCTTCACCCGAGCTCGATGCGACTCCATCGCTGATCAGCAGCTTACGGACCTCCATAGTAGCTTGCTTGAAGCAAAACCATTGCCGTTGAAAGAATTACACTAGGGAAACATGTCCCTAGACACGCCATCGAACTCCAGAACTGACACCCCACACGACTATGACGCCGGCGGAGGAAACCAGAACTGTCAGCCTTCAACCACAAACCCAGCACAAGATGCACCATCTTTCAGCTGTCACTTGCGTAGACAACCGTCTGCGCGTACTCCTGAACGACAAAACCTCCCCGCTCCATCATGACGTCGGAGACAACGCCGCAACAACGGGAACAGAGCAGAAGGAGAGACATACCTCATGGAGTCACCGCCGCCTCGCCGACACCATCCATGAGCCCTAACGCCGTCGATCTGAAGGATCGACAAACACACGATGCCATTAACTCCGAGACGCCGCCATGATGAGCACCGCCAGTGTGGGAGTGAAGTTGAGACAGATTTATTCGCCCAGGCGTCGCTTCCACCACCCCAACGACGCACCACGACATACAATTCCAAATCCTAACTACAGAGCGGAGGAACGGGGTCCCCCCTCCCTCCTGCTGCCGGATCAGCAGCCGGAGGGAGAGGGGGCCAACGTCCTGGCCGATGGAGATCGGTGGAAGAAGATCCGCCTCCCTAGTCGCCTGGTTGTGGCGGCGGCTAGGGCAGGGGGAAAACGCCTCACGTGTACTCGGGATCTCATTTCCTCAACCAAATTGACAATCGAACGAACGTTCTCCTGTACACATACAACGGTCTACAAGACATTCGCGTGTAAAGACCACACGTACATTATTGGGTACAAATAACACGTGACTTGAAATGCATAAGTAGTATATGAAAATCACCACGTGCGTACGATTGCTACCATCTCACCGAACCTGCACCGAGGGCTGACCACCGGCACCGTGCCGCGTGCGTACTGTCCACCGGCATCACGCCCACTGCAAAGTCCATCGGCATGCACGCCCCTGAACTTCTGTGCGATAATGACGGAGTTCACCACGTCATCATCGGGATGGCACACGGCCAGCACCTCGAACCCGCCTCGGCTGATGTCCTCGGGGTCTTCCTCCTGTATATCGTTTCGAGTAAAAATGCAATAAATTCGTCTAGAAAAATTATAGTACTCCCTCTCTCTTAGTTTACAGGACGTGCGCGTACCCTTAGGTCGTCAATTTGACCATCCTAATATAAGTCATATATTACAAAAAAATACATCAATATAAACTTCAGATGTTCTATTTTTAAACAGTATAACTTTTGTGTTATATAGTTTATATTAGGGTGATAAAATTGACCACCTAGGTAGGCGCGCAAGACTTGTAAACTGAAACGGAGGGAGTAATCTAAACTCTACAAATTGCTTTGACTTGCGAGATATTCCTCCCCCCGCTCACACCCCCACACGCGAAAAATGTCATGATTTAAACTAAATCACTTCTTTTTCCGAAGAGAAATTAATTTCTGTCAAGTCACAATTAAACTAAAGGCACGCCACTTTTCTTGGAGCAGAGGGAGTACTGTAATGTATAATTTAAATGTTGGTGTTTAAAGGAGAGTTTTTTATTTGCCAGCAATGATTCATACTTATTATATTTTATAAAATTTTATAATAAATGACTTGCTAGTGGATACCTTACTCTACCAACCATGAACAACTTAGAACTAGTTAATTTAGGATTAGTGGACTTGGCCACAACCCCCCCCCCCCCCCCCATAGTATGTTATGGTAGGGGGCTATGCCCCCCCCCTACTGGGCGTGCCCCCTGTCTCGTGGGCCCCTCGAGCATCTCCCGACCGACTTCTTTTGCCTATATAAGCCTACATACCCTAAAAACATCGAATATCAAGATAGATCGAGAGTTTCGCCGCCGCAAGCCTCTGTAGCCACCAAAAACCTCTCGGGAGCCCTTCCCGGCACCCTGCCGGAGGGGGGATCTCACACCGGTGGCCATCATCATCATCCCGACGCTCTCCATGACGAGGAGGGAGTAGTTCACCCTCGAGGCTGAGGGTATGTACCAGTAGCTATGTGTTTGATCTCTCTCTCTCTCTCTCTCTCTCTCTCTCTCTCTCTCTCTCTCTCTCGTGTTCTCTCTCGTGTTCCCTCTATGGCACCAATCTTGATGTATCCCGAGCTTTGCTATTGTAGTTGGATCTTATGATGTTTCTTCCCCTCTACTCTTTCGTGATGAATTGAGTTTCCCTTTGAAGTTATCTTATCGGATTGAGTCTTTTATGAGAACACTTGATGTATGTCTTGCCGTGCTTATCTGTGGTGACAATGGGATATCATGTGCCACTTGATGTATGTTTTGGTGACCAACTTGCGGGTTTCGCCCATGAACCTATGCATAGGGGTTGGCACACATTCTTGACTCTCCGGTAGAAACTTTGGGGCACTCTTTGAAGTACTTTGTGTTAGTTGAATAGATGAATCTGAGATTGTGTGATGCATATCGTATAATCATGCCCACAGATACTTGAGGTGACAATGGAGTATCTAGGTGACATTAGGGTTTTTGTTGATTTGTGTCTTAAGGTGTTATTCTAGTATGAACTCTATGATGGATTGAGCAGAAAGAATAGCTTCATGTTATTTCACTACGAACTCTTGAGTACATAGAACAGAAAGGATAACTTTGAGGTGGTTTCGTACCCTACCATAATCTCTTCGTTTGTTCTCCACTATTAGTGTCTTTGGAGTGACTCTTTGTTGCATGTTGAGGGATTGTTATATGATCTATCTATGTTATTATTGTTGAGAGAACTTGCACTAGTGAAAGTATGAACCCTAGGCCTTGTTTCCTACCTTTGCAATACTGTTTACACTCACTTTTACCGCTTGCTACCTTGCTTTTTTTATAATTTCAGATTACAAATATCTTTATCTACCATCCATATTGCACTTGTATCACCATCTCTTCGCCGAACTAATGCACCTATACAATCTACCATTGTATTGGGTGTGTTGGGGACACAAGTGACTCTTTGTTATTTGGTTGCACGGTTGTTTGAGAGAGACCATCTTCATCCTACGCCTCCTACAGATTGATAAACCTTAGGTCATCCACTTGAGGAAAATTTGCTACTATCCTACAAACTGTGCACTTGCAGGCCCAACAACATCTACAAGAAGAAGGTTGTGTAGTAGACAGCACAAGCCCTTTGCCTTATTTATCCCATGCACCTTCCTAGATTTTTATGCTGAGGCACTCCCAGAATGTTGCCCTTGAGATTGTGGGGCATTTCTTGGTGGCCGAACTATCCGTTCAGGTCCCATCTTCCATAGAATTAAAAGAATGGAAGAATACCCAGATTGTTTATATTAGGAAGAAGGGAAATCAGATTTACTACGTCAATAGAAATAAACCACGAGTTACATAGTAATTAGATATGTTGTGGCAACAGAAATAAATTATAAGTATCAATAGTAATCCGATATAACATGAAACATTAGACATATAGTATAATATAACCTAAAACAAGAGACATATAGTCTGATATAACCTGAAACAGGATACACATAGTCTGATATACACTGAAACAGAACACCATTATTTTAATATAACCTGAAACAGGACACATGTAGTCTAACATAACCTGAAATAGGAGACATATAACCCGATACACCACCTCAATCACGAAAGGAATCAGGCTGACTACATCAATCATTTTCAACCAGTCCACCCGACATGATAAACTAATTGATCTACTCAATTTCGGTTA
The DNA here is from genome assembly GCF_018294505.1 of Triticum aestivum. NCBI lineage: Eukaryota > Viridiplantae > Streptophyta > Magnoliopsida > Poales > Poaceae > Triticum > Triticum aestivum. The sequence continues at coordinate 755,111,522 of NC_057813.1, read as the reverse complement.
AACCAGGCTTATCAAAATAATAATCCTACAATACCCCATATATATGTCACATTGCCAATGTATTTGTTGACGCTCAAACGTGGCACGATTATAAAGAGTAGCTTGAAGCTATGTCAAGATTAATTCAAACATATTATTGAAAATCACCATGAGATGGCTCTCTTAGAGAAGATCAAGATGGATATGAAGATGGCCTAAAACAGAGCTCGGATGCAGAAGTTATGACAAGCTCAGAGATGCTCATGTTGACATCAGATTAAAGAATGGCTTGAAACCCAATTAAGATAGCAGCAACTGGAAAAAGTTTCAACATAAAAGTTGTGCGTCTCGTCGAACCGGTTGATTGTGATATAAGAAACGTCTCAATCGAAGTTCGTATGCAAAAGTTATAGCCAAAAACGCACGGCTGCATCAGGACGTATTCGACCCTTATCAGCAAGGTCATCACTTGTACCAGGTCTTAGAAAGGCAGTTGCGGCACGTCTTCTCTATGACGTTAGGGCAAGGTTACCTCGCCAGCAATGGTTAGTGCGGTAAGGATAATCGGATATGAACTAGCTTGCTCTGCTTGGCCGGACACTCCGGGAATGATCATCCGGGTTTTGGGTTTCTCCAAGGATGGCCGGACACTCCGGGGATGTTTGTCCGGGTTTTGGATTTTTCTGCCGCAGACTTCGGAAAACAGCCGAAAACTCCCTCGAGATGGCCTCTGATCAAAAAACGTTCAACATGAAAGTTGTCCGTCTCGTTGAAACCGTCAAGATTGCTTTTGGGCTTGTTTCCATCAGTGGTCGTTTACTACCTTAAACATGGCCTGCAAGGTCCATCCAGTTTAAACCGAACAGTTTTGGAAAGTTCGGACAAAACCAATCTGAATTTTACTAGGGTTTTGTACGTGAATCCAAGCCTTTTCCTTGCATGGGAAGTCCAACCGCCTCTTATATACTTAAGGGGTGACGGACGATTGAACAACACACAAAACCCTAGACACCGCTGTGTACCCTCGACGACGGGGGTGATGCACCGCAGTTCTCGTCGAAGAAGACCCGCCAGAAGCGCGGTACACAAGACAATCCGGCGGGCTCTTTTGTAGAACCGAAACCCCACACGTCCGGGAGGGACCTCGTCAGGGCGCGCGGCGGCTATGGGCTGCCTTAGATCGGCATGACCGCCCCTAGGGCCTCGAGGTTCGTCGCCCTGCAATGAATAAGAACAACGAAGAACGAGGAAGAAGAAGAACAAGGGAGAAGGTAAAAGTAAAGGTAAAAGATGTAGGTAGATTTGATTGATTGTGTGTTTTTCAATTAGCCGTCGCCCCTTAAGTATATAAGAGGCGTCTGGACTTCCCGTGCAAGGAAATGTCTTGGATTCACGTCCAAAACCCTAGTCAAATTCGGATTGGTTTTGTCCGAACTTTCCAAAACTGTTCGGTTTAAACTGGCTGCACCTTGCGGGCCATGTTTGAGGTAGTAAACGACCACGGATGGGAGTCCAAAAGCAATCTTCACGATTTCGACGAGACGAACAACTTTTATGTTGAACGTTTTTTTATCAGAGACCATCTTGAGGGAGTTTTCGGCTGTTTTCCGAAGTCTGCGGCAGAAAAATCCAAAACCCGGACAAACATCCCCGGAGTGTCCGGCCATCTTCGGAGAAACACAAAACCCGGATGATCATTCCCGGAGTATCCGGCCATCCTGATGCAGCCGCTCGTTTTCGGCTATAACTTTTGCATACGAACTCCGATTGAGACGTTTCTTGTATCAAAATCAACTGCTTCGACGTGACGCACATCTTTCATGTTGAAACAGTTTCCATTTGCTGCCATTTTAATTGGGTTTCAAGCCATTCTTTAATCTGATGTCAACATGAGCATCTCTGAGCTTGTCATAACTTTTGCATCCGAGCTCTGTTTTAGGCCATCTTCATATCCATCTTGATCTTCTCTAAGAGAGCCATCTCATGGTGACTTTCAATAATATGTTTGAATTAATCTTGACATAGCTTCAAGCTACTCTTTATAATCGTGCCACTTTTGAGCGTCTACACATGCCCCCCCTGTTTTTCGGCAAAGCTAGAGTGCCGAAAAATAATTTGTACCGTGTTGGTTCTAAGGACGATGTCAACACTCCATCGGCCATTTATATGCTTAGGGTGATAATTATATATCGGCCATTATCATTTTTGAACGTTTGATGCAAACTTGGGCGAAACCTTCTCAACTTCATTAACAATCTGATGATAAAGTTCCATAAACATGTATCTCAATGTCATCCTTCGAACCATATTGTTCACCCTTTTGCTAGGATTTTGTAGATAATCAAGAATAAACTTTCTCCAATCCTTACTTTCGCCTGCATAAGAATTTCATTAGTGGCCGAAGCTGCGGACTTCGGTTCGGCCTTACCTATGTTGGCAAGACGAAGCATCGGCTATTGAGAGAAATGCAATACATCATGATTAACATAGTAGCCGAATGCTTGCTGTGCCAACTCTTTCAAATTGTCATGTCTAAATATATGAACAATTTTAAAGCAACTCGAGGTAAAATTTTGCATCTAGACATACCCCAATATAAACTATAAGTGATTCATCAAAACATTGATAAACCTTGGATACTTGTTGCACTACTCATAACGAATCACCGAAAGCCTCAATATGTATAGCACCTATAGCAAGTAAAAGATTCAATCCGAATAGCAATGCATATTTGGCTTTGATTAATCATGCATAAAAATATTCTAAGCGGCATGAGGCTTCAAAAATAGTACCATCAGGAGTTATATAAACAACACCAACACTTTGGCCATTGCTACGAATTGAACCATCAAAACATAATCTCCATAGTACTAGAGAGACAAGGCTAATATCACTTAACATGTACCTTGTCTCGGTCTCCAATTGAACTAAGGACGATGTTAGAATTCCACACCGGCCATGATAGTTAAGTATCGGCCATTACCATGAGGTCCATGTAGAATTCATCCACTAAAGCATGTATAGCCGAAATAAACAAATAAAACAGCAATAAAATATTTCGGCCCTTTGTATTTGCAACAAAAATGAAATTAACCAAATATATAGTGATTTGGTAATACCCTCTCATGATATAGAAAATTATGTTGCATCCATGGACCAAAATGAATCCATGGAGGGTAATTGATCATACCTAGGGATGAATTCCATGGCAAAGGCATCAACGACATGGTTGAAGAAAATGGATGATGTGCTAACCGAAGATTTTGATGTTTGATGTGCACCTTCGGCTTAATTGTTTGTTGCTTTCATTCTTACCCTTCTTCACTTTTATTGTACTTGTTGCAATAGAAACATCCACATCATTTTTGTTTTGATTGATCTTCTTGGGAACCCGTGCCATGTTCTTCTTTCTCGGCTCTTGTGCACTAAGATTTTGTAATTCCTTCTTTTGCAAATATGATAAGTCGAGTGAGCACCTCGACTGTGATTTTGTTTCAACCAATGGCAACTCTTTTTAGGCCTTGTGCACCCTCAACTTCTTTTCTTCAGATTTGGCACTCTGATTTTTATCAATTGATTGTTTCACTTCTTTGCCTTTTGTAGCCAATGTCAACACTTTAATTGGCTCTTTGTTATTTGAGATCAAATCTGAAGTAGCACACTTACGACCATCTCTTTTCACACGGTAAATTTGCTTTACCACCTCTTTCTTCTTCCTTGAGCTCTGGACCGATTCCTTATGATTGAAACGGTATTTAATATGTGAATGTTCAAATGTTGATCTTCTCGGAGCTGCATAATATTGGTGAGATGGTCTAAAATAAGATGGAGAATGTGCCCTTGTATCATACCTGTCCCATTATGGATATGAATCAACATGAGCATAGGGAGGCATCCACGACATTGGCATTGGCGGCCCAAAATAAGGATATGAATATCTTGCATTAAAATTATCACTTTGCCAATATCAATCCTCATATTTGCGCCTTGGGGGTGATCTTGGTTTCTTTGCATGATTTGTCCAATAAGCATTCTTATCTTCTCTCTTATTTTGATATTTATCCAATAGTTCAGCGAAGGTGATTTTTGATCGCTTACACTTGCGCTTATTTCGGCCTTTGTTTTCTTTTGGTTTGTTTTCATCGATCATTGGATATGCTTGCTGCCCCCAAGTCCTTGGCGTCTCCATTATAGCTTCGATGAAATTTTTGCCCTCAAAATTATGTTCATTATGCTCTTCAACAACTTCTTTACATGAAAGCTTGATCCCATCACCTGCAGTTTTTACTTTCTCTTTAAATGGATCGGCTTGAAGCAGCCGATGCAAAAACTTTCTGCCATTGGGACCAATCGGAATAGACTGGTCATCTCTTGGTGTCTCAACAAATTTCAATCGTCCTTTATCAATGGTCGATTTAACTATTTGACGAAACATATTGCAATCCTCAAAATTATGTTTGAATGAATGATGCGACCTACAATACATTCGTCCTTGAATTGATGACTGTCATGGTGATCAAGAATTCTTATGTAATTATTTTTCAGCAACAAATCAAATATTTGATCACACAAGCTTGAATTGAAGGCAAACTTTTTATTTTCTAGCCGATCTTGCTGTGAGAATGGCTTTGGAGTTAAGCAAACGAATGATTCAGATTTTGTATCTCCCCATTCGGCTATGAATTTTATTTTGCATTCTCTTACCGATGTCATTGGATAAGAAACTATACTTGCATCGGTTTGCTCAGAAGATTTTAACCTTGGCTTTAAATTTTTGAACCAAAAATAGTCAGAACATACATGTCTCAATTGAGACCAAGTGTAAGCCAAGTAAGAAATAAGTAAAGCTACCCAACTAGATATGAACTTTAGATAAAGCGATGGGGAAAGCTTTGGCTGTAACGATAAGTCATTTTCGGTCTTTGTAAATGGCGCAATGGTTTGACCGATATGTTCCATAACAATTTTATTTCCAACAAGTAAATTACCCTTCTTCATTGGCCTTTCAAAATTACTTATGAGAATATTTCTTATAGATGCATCAATAATAAAGTTGCGACCAAATCTGAAAGTAGGTAAATTACTCGCTATGCATACCTCTTCAAATACGTTGGGAGAGCATGATGGTGGTGTGACTTGAACAATATCTAGCTTCGTCTTTGGATGACTCTCCAACGCCTTATCATCATCTTTTTCTTGATTCCGTGCATCATTACTTTGAAGATCCTTGTCTGTCGCTTTCTTCGGCTACTTGTTCTTGTTCTGGAAGCTCGTCAATTTCTATGGCACGACACTCATAGGGCAGGAAGTAGGTTCCATTAACTTCAGAAAAATCAAGTATGGCTGTCTTGCTATACTTTCCATGCCCTTTCTCAACAATATTTGCCTCTTTCGATTTGATGTATACGGAATATATAGTACTTGATTCGGCTTTTTCAACCGAAGCACTTTTAGTTTCTGAATCATCATTCTTTTCACCGGTTATATCAATTGGCAAAGCTTCTTTTCTTTGAGCTAATTCCCTATCAATTCTCTCTTGGCGAAGTACTTGCACCCTATCGCGCAAAGCTTTAACTCCCCTCTCAATTTCAGACCGCTCTACATTAGTTTGCCCCCCAATGCTTTTAGGACCTTTCGGCAATGAAGTGTTAGTGTTACCGAAATTTTGCAATTGTGTAGGGGGTGTATAATATGCTGCGGTACTAGGTGGAGGTGTATGCACTTCTGTATAACCATATGCTCTCTCACCAATACTACCAATTGATGAAGTTTCATCTTCCTGCAAAACTCTAGCCTTTATTGAAGCATAATCAAGAAACAAACCCTTTTCATATTGTTCAAGGCAAAGAGCACCAATACTCTTGTTTTGTGCCAAGCTCTTTTTTAATGCAACCACAACCGCTTCTGGAAGGGATTGCTCCGCAATACATTCAGATTCTTTCGGCAATGAGGTTTTGCCGAAATTATGCAATTGCGTAGAGGATGCATCATATGCTACAATATTAGATGATGGCATGTGAACTCCTGAATTTTTTTCACTTATTCGGCTATGACCATGAAGGTGCAGAGCCGAATTATGAGCATCTCCAGTTGTATACGGTGCCGAAAATTACTAACATGAGGTGTAGCTTATGATGGTTGAGAGTAACTAGCCGAATATCTAGTAGTAGCTAATGACCCACACGTGTAGGGGATCTATCGTAGTCCTTTCGATAAGTAAGAGTGTCGAACCCAACGAGGAGCAGAAAGAAATAATAAGCGGTTTTCAGTAAGGTTTTCTCTGCAAGCACTGAAATAGTAGGTGATAAATAGTTTTGTGATAAGATAAAGAGTAACGAGTAACAAGTAAACAAAGTAAATAAGGTGCAGCAAGGTGGCCCAATCCTTTATGTAGCAAAGGATAAGCCTGGACAAATTCTAATAATAATAAAGGAGCTCCTGAGGACACATTGGGAATTATCCTCAAGCTAGTTTTCATCACGCTCATATGATTCGCGTTCAATACTTTGATAATTTGATATGTGGGTGGACCGGCACTTGGGTACTGCCCTAACTTGGACAAGCATCCCACTTATGATTAACCCCTATTGCAAGCGTCCGCAACTACAAAAAGGAGTATTAAGGTAAACCTAACCACATCATTAAACATATGGGCCCATATGAACCCCTAACGAAGCAACGCATAAACTAGGGTTTAAGCTTCTGTCACTCTAGCAACCCATCATCTACTTAGTACTTTCCTATGCCTTCCTCTAGGGCCAAATAATGGTAAGTGTCATGTAGTCGACGGTCACATAACACCACTAGAGGAAAGACAACATACATCTCATCAAAATATTGAATGAATACCAAATTCACATGACTACTAATAGCAAGACTTCACCCATGTCCTCAGGAACTAAAGTTACTACTCACAAAGCATAATCATGTTCATAATCAGAGGTGTAATAATATGCATTAAGGATCTGAACATATGATCTTCCACCAAGTAAACCAATAAGTATCAACTACAAGGAGTAATCAACACTACTAGCAACCCACAAGTACCAATTTGTGGTTTTGGATACAAGATTGGATACAAGAGATGAACTAGGGTTTGAGAGGAGATGGTGCCGGTGAAGATGTTGATGGAGATTGACCCCCTCCCGATGAGAGGATCGTTGGTGATGACGTTGGTGATGATTTCCCCCTCCCGGAGGGAAGTGTCCCCAGCAGAACAGCTCCGCCAGAGCCCTAGATTGAATCCGCCAAGGTTCCGCCTCATGATGGCAGAGTTTCATCCCGTAAGCTTGCCCACGATTTTTTCCAGGGTAAAAGTGATGATATAGCAGAAGATGGACGCCGGAGGCCCACCAGGGGGCCCAGGAGATAGGGGGCGCGCCCTATAAGGGGGGGCGCCCCCTGTCTCCTGGACAGGGTGTGGCCCCCCTGGCCTATTTCTTTCGCTCATAAATTCTTAACAAATCCAAAAGGTGGTTTCGTGGAGTTTCAGGACTTTTGGAGTTGTGCAGAATAGGTTTCCAATGTTTGCTCCTTTTCCAGCCAGAATTCCAGCTGCCGGCATTCCCCCTCTTCATGGTAAACCTTGTAAAATAAGAGAGAATAGTCATAAATATTGATATACAATGAGTAATAACAGCCCATAATGCAATAAATATTGGTATAAAAGCATGATGCAAAATGGACGTATCAACTCCCCCAAGCTTAGACCTCGCTTGTCCTCAAGCGGAGACCGAAATCGAAAAATATGTCCACATGTTTAGAGATAGAGGTGTCGATAAAAATAAAATACGGACATGAGGGCATCATGATCATTCTAATAACAACAACATATATGGATTTTCTCATATGATTTCCTATGTTCAAGTAATAAGCAATTCACAATGTCAAGTATGGTTCAAAAACTTCATTGGGAACTAACAAACTATAATCTCAGTCATTGAAGCAATTGCAATTTATCGTAACATCAGAAAGAGTCAATAATAGAGCTTTTCAGTAAGCTCACATACTCAACTATCTCATAATCTCCTATAATTGTTAACACTCACTCAATACTTGTGGTTATAGAGTTTCAGCCGGACACTGAGAAAGACAGGGGCTTATTGTGTTGCCTCCCAACGTATTCACCTTTAGGTGATGTCAACAACAATAGCCTATGCCAACTTACATCCAATTGGATATATATATCATGATCTTTCAAACACGAGGAGCTCGCCAAAGGATAAAATGAAAAAGTGGGAAGGTGAGGATCACCTTGACTCAAGCATAAAGTAAAAGATAGGCCCTTCGCAGAGGGAAGCAGAGGTTGTCATGCGCGTTTAGGGTTGATGCACGAACTCTTAATGCAAAAGAACGTCAATTTATATTGCCCCTTGTATGTGGACCTTTATTATGCAATCCGTCGCTTTTATTACTTCCACAAAAAGTTCGTACAAAGCTTATTTTCTCTGCACTAATAAGTCATACATATTTAGGGAGCAATTTTTATTGCTTGCACCGATGACAAGTTACTTGAAGGATCTTACTCAATCCATAGGTAGGTATGATGGACTCTCATGGCAAAACTAGGTTTGAGGATATTTGGAAGCACAAGTAGTATCTCTACTTGGTGCAAGGAATTTTGGCTAGCAAGAGGGGGAAAGGCAAGCCCAACATGTTTGGAAGGAATGACAATATACTTTAACTAAGATGTCGGAAAACATAAACCATTACATTGTCTTTCTTGTCCAACATCAACTCTTTTAGCATGTCATACTTAATGAGTGCTTCACAATCATAAAATATGTCCAAGATAATATATCTATATGTGAACCCCTCTTTCATTATAACTTCCTATTAATTGCAACGATGACCAAGGCTACGTTCATCAACTCTCAACAATTTTTATGCCTCATACTTTCTATTTGTGAAGTTATCACTATCCATAAGATCAATATGAACTCTTTTGTTCTTTCTACTTTCTCAAGATCATAGCAACAAAGCAAAGCCCTTGACTCAACACTAATCTTTATTATAGATAGCACACGGACTCGCTTACACAAAGAGATCACAAAGCAAAACTCAAAACTACTTGATATCAAAACTTCAATCTACTAAATAAAGATACTACTAAAAGGATCGAACTAAATAAAGCGGTAAAGATAGGAGTGTGATGGTGATACGATACCGGGGCACCTCCCCCAAGCTTGGCGATTGCCAAGGGGAGTGCGCATACCCATGTAATTATTTCTTCGGAGATGGTGGAGTGGGAATTGTTGCATTTTTCTTCTCTAGCTTGCGTCTGAGGCTAAAGTTTTCCTCCCTCGGATCTTCATTCTCGAGCTCAAGTTTCATTGTCTTTTTGCATAGTGCTGCCTTGCTGTCCTGCAAAAAATGTGGTGGGATAGATTGGACCTTAGTGAGGCTTAACTTCTTGAACTCCACATGCATATCACCAGGTTGAGGTAGTGGATCGTCCTCTTCATCGGAGCTTGTCTCCTCCTTCCTCTTTGGATCATAGTCTTCTTCTTCCTCTGTGGTCCAGCCATAATGTTCCACATCCCCATATACTTTTGGATTTGCAATATAATCAGCCATGTAGCTCTCTCCCTCCGAATCTTGGGACGACATCTTGTTCCAAATCTGCAACAGGAACAGCTCGAAACGAAAACAGAGGATATTTGCGTGATACGGTGGTCAAAACCTTCGGGAGTATATATAATGAACTTTTACCGACCAAAATACATAACATACAAGAAAACGGAGTCCGGGAGGCACACGAGGTGCCCATGAGACAGGGGGGCGCGCCCTACAGGGGGGGCGCCCTCCTCTCTCGTGGGAGCTTCATGTCCCTTTCGGACTACTTCTTTCTTCCTAAAATTCTTAAATAATCCAAAACTGATAAAAATTGCCATTAGAGTTGTTTTGGAGTCGATATACTTACCGTACCACATACCTATGCCATTTCGGAGTCTGGAACGTTCTAGAAAGTGTCTCTTATGTACTCCTCTGGGGTTATGGTTTCAATAATATTAATTTCAATATTGATAGGATTACCTGAAATATATTGCTTGATTCTTTGACCATTAACCACCCTCGGATTTGTGCCTTCGAAGTTGTTAATTTTTATAGCACCAGAACGATAGACCTCCGCGATAACGTAGGGACCTTCCCATTTTGAGAGAAGTTTTCCTTCAAAAAATGTTAAACGAGAGTTGAATAATAACACATAATCTCCTACGTTAAACTCACGCTTTTGTATCCTCTTATCATGCCAGCGTTTGACTTTTTCTTTGAAGAGCTTGGCATTCTCATATGCTTGGGTTCTCCATTCATCAAGTGAGCTAATATCAAACAACCTCTTCTCACCGGCAAGTTTGAAGTCATAATTGAGCTCTTTAATACCCCAATATGCTTTATGTTCAAGTTCAAGTGGTAAATGACATGCTTTTCCATAAACCATCTTATATGGAGACATACCCATAGGATTTTTGTATGCAGTTCTATAGGCCCATAATGCATCATCAAGTTTCTTGGACCAATTCTTTCTAGATCTATTCACTGTCTTTTGCAAAATTAATTTGAGCTCTCTATTGCTCAACTCTACTTGACCACTAGACTGCGGGTGATAAGGAGATGCGATTCTATGATTGATATCATACTTAGCAAGCATCTTACGGAAAGCACCATGAATAAAGTGTGAACCACCATCAGTCATAAGATATCTAGGGACTCCAAACCTCGGAAAAATAACTTCTTTAAGCATTTTAATAGAAGTGTTATGATCAGCACTACTAGTTGGAATAGCTTCTACCCATTTAGTAATGTAATCAACAGATACTAAAATATGTGTATAACCATTGGAGGCAGGAAAAGGTCCCATATAATCAAAGCCCAAACATCAAACGGTTCAATAACAAGAGAATAATTCATGGGCATTTCTTGACGTCTACTAATGTTACCTATTCTTTGACATTTATCACAAGATAAGACAAACTTACGAGCATCTTTGAAGAGAGTAGGCCAATAAAAACCAGATTGTAGTACCTTGTGTGCAGTTCTATCTCCAGCGTGGTGTCCTCCATAAGATTCAGAGTGACACTTGCATAGGATTTGTTTCTGTTCATGCTCAGGCACACAACATCTAGTAATACCACCTACTCCTTTATAAAGGTGTGGATCATCCCAAAAGTAATGTCTTAAATCATAAAAGAACTTTTTCTTTTGCTGGTATGTGAAACTAGGCGGTATGTATTTAGCAACAATGTAATTAGCATAATCAGCATACCAAGGAGCAGTACAAGAAGCATTGACAACCGCTAATTGTTCATCAGGAAAACTATCATTAATAGGCAGTGGGTCATCAAGAACATTCTCTAACCTAGACAAGTTGTCTGCAATGGGGTTCTCAGCTCCCTTTCTATCAGTAATATGCAAGTCAAATTTTTGGAGCAAGAGAACCCATCTAATGAGTCTAGGCTTAGCATCTTTCTTTTCCATAAGATATTTAATAGCAGCATGATCAGTGTGAATAGTAACTTTGGAATCAACAATATAAGGTCTAAACTTATCACATGCAAACACAACTGCTAAGAACTCTTTTTCAGTAGTAGCATAATTTCTTTGGGCAGTATCAAGATCTTACTAGCATACTGGATAACATTCAATTTCTTATGACTCTTTGCCCTAAAACAACACCTACAACATAATCACTAGCATCGCACATAATTTCAAAAGGTAAGTTCCAATCAGGTGGTTGAACGATAGGTGCAGTGATCAAAGCTTTCTTAAGCATTTCAAATGCTTCTACACAATCATCATCAAAGACAAAAGGAATATCTTTTTGTAATAAATTAGTCAGAGGCCTAGAGATTTTAGAGAAGTCCTTAATGAACCTCCTATAAAACCCGGCATGACCAAGAAAACTTCTTATACCTTTTATGTCCTTGGGACATGGCATTTTTTCAATAGCGTCAACTTTAGCTTTATCAACTTCAATACCTCTCTCGGAGATCTTGTGCCCCAAAACAATGCCTTCATTAACCGTAAAGTGACACATTTCCCAATTCAAGATGAGACTGGTGCCTTCGCATCTCTGCAAAACTCGATCAAGGTTGCTCAAACAATCGTCAAAAGAGGATCCGTAGACGGAGAAGTCATCCATGAATACCTCACAAATCTTTTCACAAAAATTAGAAAATATAGCCATCATGCTTCTTTGAAAGGTAGCAGGTGCATTACATAAACCAAAAGGCATACGTCTATAAGCAAAAGTACCAAAAGGGCAAGTAAAAGTAGTTTTAAATTGATCCCGCGCGGACACAGGTATTTGAGAGAAGCCAGAATAACCAGCTAGAAAGCAAAAATGTGTGTGTTTGGATAGCCTTTCTAGCATTTGATCAATAAAAGGTAAAGGGTAATGATCTTTCTTAGTAGCTTTGTTTAAGTTACGAAAATCAATTACCATCCTATAACCTATAATAATTCTGTGCGGGATCAATTCATCTTTATCATTAGGAACAACGGTGATACCTCCCTTTTTGGGGACACAATGGACAGGGCTTACCCATTCACTATCAGCAACGGGATAAATAATACCTGCCTCAAGGAGTTTTAGAATCTCCTTTCTTACCACTTCCTTCATTTTGGGGTTTAATCGTCTTTGAGGATCTCTAACTGGTTTGGCATCTTTCTCCACTGAAATTTTGTGTTGACATAATGTGGGACTAATGCCCTTAAGATCATCCAGAGTATATCCAATAGCAGCTCGGTGCTTCTTCAGAGTTTTCAATAATCTTTCTTCTTCTTTCTCTCGAAGGTTAGCACTAATAATAACAGGATATATTTCTTTTTCATTAACATAAGCATACTTGAAATTATCAGGTAAGGGTTTGAGTTCGAACACGGGATCACCCTTGGGTGGAGGGGGATCCCCAAGAATTTCAACGGGAAGGTTATGTTTTAGCATAGGTTCTTGTTTAAGGAACACTTCGTCTATTTCTTCCCTTTCCTTCATAAACATATCATTTTCATGGTCTAACAAATATTGTTCTAATGGATCAGTTGGGGGAACAGCAATGGAAGCAAGACCAATAATTTCATCCTTACTAGGTGGTTCCCTTTCACGAGGTTGTCTACTAAACTTAGCGAAATTAAACTCATGAGACATACCATCTATGCCAACAGTGACAATATTCCTTTCACAATTAATCTTAGCACTAGCAGTATTCAAAAAGGGTCTACCAAAAATAATGGGACAAAAATTATCTTGTGGGGAAGCAAGAACAAGGAAATCAACAGGGTATTTAATCTTTCCACACAAGACTTCAACATCTCTAACAATCCCAATAGGTTTAATGGTGTCCCTATTAGCAAGCTTAATAGTAACATCAATGTCTTCTAATCCAACAGGTGCAATATCGTGCATAATTTCTTTATAAAGATCATAAGGTATTGCATTAGCACTAGCACCCATATCACATAAGCCATGATAACAATGATCTCCTATTTTAACAGAAATAACAGGCGTGCCTACAACAGGTCTACGTGTCTTAGTATCGGGTCTAGCAATATTAGCAGTTTCACCCACGAAAGAGGTAACATGCCCATCTAAGTCTTCATCCCAGAGATCTTTAATCATAGCAATACTAGGTTCAACATTAATTTGCTCAAGAGGTGTATAAGTCCTAGTATTACTCTTACGAACAACAGTTGAAGCTTTAACATGATCTTTTATGCTAACAGTAAAAGGAGGTTTTTCGACATAAGCAGTAGGAATAATAGGATCACTATATGTAATAGTCTTTTCTTCGACTGTAATAGGTGCAACTACTTTCACTTCAACAGGAGGATTATATTTAAACCACTTCTCTTTAGGGAGATCAACGTGAGTAGCAAAAGTTTCACAAAAAGTAGCTACTATCTCAGAGTCAAGTCCATACTTAGAGCTAAATCCACGGAAAGCATCGGTATCCATAAAAGATTTAACAAAATCGAACTTAGGTGTCATACCTGACTCCTTACCATCGTCGGAACCCCAATCTTCAGAGTTGCATTTAATTATTTCCAATAAGTCCCATTTGAAATCAATAGTCTTCAGCATATAGGAACCAGTATAGGAAGTATCGAGCAGGTTGCGATTATCAAGAGAAAGCCGAGCATAAAAATTCTGAATAATCATTTCCCGAGAGAGTCATGATTGGGGCATGAATATAACATGGATTTAAGCCTCCCCCAAGCTTGAGCGATGCTTTCTCCTTCGCGAGGCCAGAAATTATATATATAATTACGATCACGATGAACAAGATGCATAGGCTAGAACTTCTGGTGAAATTCCAACTTCAGTCGCTTATAATTCCAAAATCTCGTATCATCACATAGCCTATACCATGTAATTGCATCTCCCTTCAAAGATAAATGGAAGACCTTCCTTTTAACAACATCATCGGGGATACCTGCAAGCTTAAATAATCCACAAACTTCATCCACAAAGATAAAGTGTAAGTCGGGATGCAAAGTTCCGTCTCCTGCAAAAGGATTAGCTAGCAGTTTTTCTATCATACCCGAAGGAATCTCAAAGTGAATATTTTCATAAGGTTCAGTAGGTTGAGGAGAATCTCTTTGCTCTTATGGTTGGGGTGAAGATACCCCCAAACAAGCCCCTCAAAGGATTAGTTTCCATAGTGACAAGTAACAAAAAAATTCAGCACACTAAATAAATGTTTCCTTACCAAGTTCCACTCACCAAAAGCGCTACACTCCCCGGCAACGGCGCCAGAAAAGAGTCTTGATGACCCACAAGTGTAGGGGATCTATCGTAGTCCTTTCGATAAGTAAGAGTGTCGAACCCAACAAGGAGCAGAAGGAAATGATAAGCGGTTTTCAGTAAGGTTTTCTCTGCAAGCACTGAAATAGTAGGTGATAGATAGTTTTGTGATAAGATAAATAGTAACGAGTAACAAGTAAAAAAAGTAAATAAGGTGCAGCAAGGTGGCCCAATCCTTTATGTAGCAAAGAATAAGCCTGGACAAATTCTAATAATAACAAAGGAGCTCCCGAGGACACATTGGGAATTATCGTCAAGCTAGTTTTCATCACGCTCATATGATTCACGTTCGATACTTTGATAATTTGATATGTGGGTGGACCGGCACTTGGGTACTTCCCTAACTTAGACAAGCATCCCACTTATGATTAACCCCTATTGCAAGCGTCCGCAACTACAAAAAGGAGTATTAAGGTAAACCTAACCACAACATTAAACATATGGGCCCATATGAACCCCTAACGAAGCAACGCATAAACTAGGGTTTAAACTTATGTCACTCTAGCAACCCATCATCTACTTATTACTTCCCTATGCCTTCCTTTAGGCCCAAATAATGTGAAGTGTCATGTAGTCGACGTTCACATAACACCACTAGAGGAAAGACAACATACATCTCATCAAAATATCGAATGAATACCAAATTCACATGACTACTAATAGCAAGACTTCACCCATGTCTCAGGAACTAAAGTAACTACTCACAAAGCATAATCATGTTCATAAATCAGAGGTGGAATAATATGCATTAAGGATCTGAACATATGATCTTCCACCAAGTAAACCAATAAGTATCAACTACAAGGAGTAATCAACACTACTAGCAACCCACAGGTACCAATTTGTGGTTTTTGATACAAGATTGGATACAAGAGATGAACTAGGGTTTGAGAGGAGATGGTGCTGGTGAAGATGTTGATGGAGATTGACACCCTCCCGATGAGAGGATCGTTGGTGATGACGTTGGTGATGATTTCCCCCTCCCGGAGGGAAGTGTCCCTAGCAGAACAGCTCCGCCAGAGCCCTAGATTGATTCCGCCAAGGTTCCGCCTCGTGGCGGCGAAGTTTCGGCCCGTAAGCTTGCCAACGATTTTTTCCAGGGTAAAAGTGATGATATAGCAGAAGATGGACGCCGGAGGCCCACCAGGGGGCCCAGGAGATAGGGGGCACGCCCTATAGGGGGGGGCTGTCTCCTAGATAGGGTGTGGGCCCCCTGGCCTATTTCTTTCGCTCATAAATTCTTAATAAATCAAAAAGTGGTTTCATGGAGTTTCGGGACTTTTGGAGTTGTGCAGAATAGGTTTCCAATGTTTGCTCCTTTTCCAGCCAGAATTCCAGCTGCCGGCATTCCCCCTCTTTATGGTAAACCTTGTAAAATAAGAGAGAATAGCCATAAATATTGATATATAATGTGTAATAACAGCCCATAATGCAATAAATATTGATATAGAAGCATGATGCAAAATGGACGTATCAGTAGCATGGCCAATTCTCCCATCCATCGGCAATGATTGATAAAACTATGGCTAGCCGATGCATTATGCTCATTAGGCGACCTAGCAACAACATATGAATTATTTGCATCTACAAAGGGGAATTGGGTGTTCATATTACCTTTGTAGATTGCAAACCCTAGATGACGATCTCTTCGTAGCAAGAATGGGCCGGAGACCGTTCAAAGCTTCGTCCCCAGCGGAGTCGCCAAAAAGTGTGTTCGCACACGAACACGTCGCCGTGTACCCGCGACGCTGGGGGTGATGCACCGCAGCTCACGTCGAAGGAGACCCGCCGGAAGTGCGGTACGCAAGACAATCAAGCAGGCTCTTTTGTTGACCCGAAACCCCACACGCCTGGGAGGGACCCCGTCAGGGCGTGTGGCGGCTACGGGCTGCCCTAGATCGGCATGACCGCCCCTAGGGCCTCGAGGTTCGTCGCCCTGCAATGAAGAAGAACAACGAAGAACGAGGAAGAAGAAGAACAAGGGAGAAGGTAAAAGTAAAGGTAAAAGATGTAGGTAGATTTGATCGATTGTGTGTTGTTCAATTGGCCGTCACCCCTTAAGTATATAAGAGGCGGCTGGACTTCCCATGCTAGGAAAAGGCTTGGATTCACGTCCAAAACCCTAGTCAAATTTGGATTGGTTTTGCCCGAACTTTCCAAAACTGTTCGGTTTAAACTGGCTCGACGTTGCGGGCCATGTTTGAGGTAGTAAACGAGCACGGATGGAAATGAGCCCAAAAGCAATCTTGACGGTTTCGACGAGACGAACAACTTTCATGTTGAACATTGTTTGATCAAAGGCCATCTTGAGAGAGTTTTCGGCTGTTTTCCGTAGTCTGCGGCAGAAAAATTCAAACCCAGACAAACATCCCCGGAGTGTCCGGCCATCCTCGGAGAAACCCAAAATCCGGATGATCATTCCCGGAGTGTCCGGCCATCCTGATGCAGCCGCGCGTTTTTGGCTATAACTTTTGCATATAAACTCCGATTGAGACGTTTCTTGTATCAAAATCAACCACTTGGACTAGACGCACAACTTTATGTTGAA
Organism: Triticum aestivum; assembly: GCF_018294505.1. Classification (NCBI taxonomy): domain Eukaryota; kingdom Viridiplantae; phylum Streptophyta; class Magnoliopsida; order Poales; family Poaceae; genus Triticum; species Triticum aestivum. Next base: position 755,094,192 of record NC_057813.1, on the reverse strand, counting down.
ACTTTTTCCTTTTGCTGCCATCTTAATTGGATTTTAAGCCATTATTTAATCTGATGTCAACATGAGCATCTCTGAGCTTGTCATAACTTTTGCATCCGAGCTCTGTTTTAGGCCATCTTCATATCCATCTTGATCTTCTCTAAGAGAGCCATCTCATGGTGACTTTCAATAATATGTTTGAATTAATCTTGGCATAGCTTCAAGCTAATCTTTATAATCGTGCCACTTTTGAGCGTCAACAGTATTTTCAAAAGAAAACTTGCACTTCATCAAACTAAACCCGCAGCTTGCATATGTAATTATTTTATACGCAGTAACATTACACTAAATTATAATATCACTGCAACAGCAGTCCATGGAACTCTATAATGTTGTACGTAGAATTGTATACAAACACAGTCTTCAAATATTATACTACAACATTATACAAAGACAGTCTTCACAGAACAGTATTTGAAGATAGTCATCATAGAACTGTATATCCTTTTGTTCGACGTGCTTTTGTAAGTGATTTAGCAAGAAAGTGTATTCTTAGAAATGAATGAATTTTGAAAGTGCACAAGCTCTTTGTATGTGCGTTTAGATGATCACTTACGTGCATGCCTTTAGTGCATGTGCTTGCATGACCCATGCATGACCAATGCACGTACAGATATATCAAAGAAAGCCACGTACTAACACATACGTGCATTTGATTGGGTACGGTCAACATGCGTATGTATACCGGCCGGGTCGTACAGAGCTGGAATACATGTATTCGCTCGATCGCATACATGTACGTACCCGAATACCCCGACTCCGCTGGCAAGCGTGCCGTGTGTACGTGTACAAATACGTATGGATGACAGCGCTGAATAAATATTCTTCGGATCCTTCCTTGACAAGGCCATTGGTCCTATGGTTGGGGATGGATTTGGAAACCAGTCTGTTCAAGTAAGGATGGCGTGGCGGCGGCGGCATCCTCGTGGTGGACCTGTGTCCTCGGGCTCCGCCGTTGCGACTGCGTTTGCTCCAGCGTCGGCGTGGAGTTTGGGAGGTAGTCCAGGAGCGGATGCAGATTGTGGTCTGCATCGACGACATCTGGAAGACAGAACATGTGCTGGGTTTTTGGTTCGTGGATGGCAGGTATGGTTTCCTTCCACGACGTCTTAGTCGGGGTGGGGTGCCAGATCTGGAGTTCGATGGCGTGTCCGGGGTGTTGCCCCGGTCTGATTCGTTCAACGGTAAGGGCTTCACTTTTGGTGAGCCACCTTGGAGGTCCGCAAAGCTGCATATCAGCGATGGAGCCGCGTCGAACTCGGATAAGGAGATGATCCATCATTCTTTTCTTCGGTGGCTGCTGTCGTGGTGCCGGAGGCAGGTGATGGGCGTTGGTGTCAAGCTCAGAGATGTTCTGCTATCTTTTCAGTTTTGTCATGTCGGTCCTTACATAACTTGTACTTTAATCTTTATGATATGAATGAGACACGTATTACTTTGAAAAAAAATCAACACAAACATAAAGCTCTCGAGAGCCTCGGTCGAGAATTTTTGTACCGACTGGAGACTCGAGAGGCGCAAGAGATAAAAAGTCAAACGGCTTCCAGACCTAACGCAGACAGCTTAAGCTGTCGCAATTGACCTGGAAGCCTATCTACTTGGGCGAGGGGCTGATCGGGCGTTGATCTTAAGCTGCGTCCCATCCTTATCGCCTACAAGAATATCGGAACGGTGACGGCGGCTTGTGCGGTGCCCTACCCGTCTCCATCCCTCTATAAATACCTACCACATCCATCCATCACGGAGGGACTCAGGCACAAAGAAAGGCACAAGGCCCCCGCCCTTGGCAACTCACGCACACATCCATCAGGGACATCAGGGAGAGTGCTAGAATAAATCCGAGGCACTCCGTCGATCTATCAAAAACCAAACAATCACAATTCCCAGGGCATGACTACGGGCGCTCCTTCCCATGACACCGCTTCAATACCGCACACCGGCCGCCCGGGCGCCGGCACACGTCGCTGGCTCCCCCGCGTACCCGTGCTATTATGTTGGCATAGGTTACATCGTGTGTCTACCCGCGCTATATAAGAAAGGCCTAGGATACAAGTGTCCTACTTGGACACGACGCCATATCCTGTCTACACACCATACGACTCCAAATCCAACTGTAACCTAACTTGTATAATAATATTCGACACAACTCTAACAAACTCCACCTTGGCGAATATTCTCCACCACCTTGAATTTGTCTGTGCGTCGAACCTCCATGTACATTGGACTTGAGATACGCCATGAGCACCGCTGCTACTCCCAGACTCCATGTGACTCCCCCTGCAACTGTAGTCCCTTCTCATCTTCTTCAAGTCAACACTCGAGCAAAATTAAGTTTCTCAATACTCTACTTTGTGCTCCCAACTTCCGGAGAATCCGTTCAACACAATCACACACTGACCACTGTTTGCGTGAAAAATGAGCAACTCACATATTGGATACCACATATGAGAGTTACCTGAACTCAACATCACCGCTCTTTCTTGACCGTCTGTCTGAAACTTGAAGGAATTTCACCGTCGCCCTGTGTCACTCTGAGTCAAATTCACAGTTGTCTCACCCCCTTTCCGGATAGTCTCTGGCATCTCCCACAGCTATAGCACTCCGCCTCCTTCTGTCTTGTCATCCACACTTTGCCATGTGCATCGAGCACCACAGAATATACGGCCATGTACTTTCTCTGTTTTGACAATTTTAGACTTTCCGCCACTTTCTCAGATTCTCCATGGTCAACTCCTGTCCATCAACTAGCACCGATAGGCCCAGTCACCAACTTGAATCTGGTACTCGTCAACACTACTTCAGCACCCCCTGCACAATTTATCTGACCATATGTCTGACCACCAGTGCCTTGGCCTGTCGTTGTGTCCCGTGCTTATCGCACGCCTCGCCGCTATCACCGCGTGGAGCCTCTGCTGTCCTAGTCGAGTCTTCCAAGGTTGCGAACCCACACCACTCAACCCCCACTGCAGAGAACCATCGATCATCACCGACCGATGCCGAGTATCACGCCTCCATCAGACCATTGGGCCCCAGTCCGATCCACATGTCTCTCGCTATCCCGCTGAAATAGGCTTCGACTCTCCATGCATTTACGCCGTAGCCCCTCCATCAGCACAGAGTGAAGTCGTCCATCAGACTCCAGCTCCATCTTCAACATGACTCCATGTAGCTGGCCATGCTACCCTCGCGCCCTGTCGACTTCAAGCTCTCTCATGTGCACCGTCTTGAATCAACCCTGCGCCATAGTCTGTCGAAGCCGCACAAGCCCTCAAGCCTGCACCGCGCGTTTCCACGCCCCCAAAATTTGGCCACCATCAGCATCACGCTCTTATGTCGTCGTCGCTGAAATCAACGCCGTCTTCTGCTTTGACCAACATCCCCGTCGATCCGTCAGACAGTTCAGTCTGACCCAGTCGAAGTTATCCGATTGCAATTATGCTCCACCCTGCATCGTATCCGCCTCGCACATCTGTGCATTGCCTTGACGCCCTGTATATGCATGGTCCCTCGCGACACACTCCAGACTTCACAAGCCTTGTACGCGCGTCACCCTTGCCGCGCCTTTATTTTATGTACCGTGCAATTCTACCATCCCGTACATACATGTACATGTACCAAGCAAATAGAGCCAATTGGAGAATCCCTCTAGTAGCCTTCTCGTGCGCACAAGATCAAAAAATCCCGGTTCATCCTTGCTCACGTGCAGCCCCAAAGCTTCTCCTTCCCTGCTTTTTCTTTGCATCTGATGGAAATATACACACAGACACCTGACGCCTTTTTTCCTTTAACAAATCTAACTAGCTTTTGGCCTGCATGCAACGCGCTGCACCTAGGGTTTCAGCCAACCGTGGACTCCTCCTGCCGGTTCCGCCTGGGCCCTCATCAGGCCCCAGCCTTGCCTCGCCCACGCACAGAGACTTGCTCACGCGCAGGGCTCTGCCTTGTTCAGCACTGGCCACCACGCACGCTGCCCCAAACCCGACGCACCAACCATCAGCCACACGCGTTTGCACCGGCCGGGCCACCTGCCTAGCGCGTTGCTTGCACGCCCTTGCTGCAACGTGTTACGTAGGCCGCTGCCGCACGCTTTCGATCTCGCGGAGATTCCGTGCCTGCGTGCCACGCGCCGCCAGCTGCCAGTCTGCTCGCTTCAAGGACTTCTGCTGCTGCACACCATCAATTTCATGGACTGAATCGATTCCGATCTCAACGCCTCTGTCGATCCGGCTGCTTTCCACGGCTGTTTCCCACGGCAACCGATCTCGCCGATACACACCGCCCGCAGCTCTTCGATTCCGCTGATGATCACCATCCAATCCGATGAATTAATCTGTACCGCAATTGTCCCATACCTCTAGATCAACAAACCTGCGCTCCAAGCAACCTAGCTCATGATACCACTTGTTAGAATAAATCCGAGGCGCTCCGTCGATCTAAGGACCAAGCAATCACACAAGCACGACACCGAGATTTGTTAACGAGGTTCACCGATATGCCTACATCCCCGTCGATCCATCAGACTGTCCAGTCCAACCCAGCCGAAAAAAATCCGACTGCAACCATGCTCCACCTTGCGTCGTGACTGCCCGCACTGTTGGCACCGCCTTCCCGCGACGCCGCTTCTCCTTCTACCTCGAGCTGCGTCTCACAGCTCTCTCTCTCTCTCTCTCTCTCTCTCTCTCTCTCTCTCTCTCTCTCTTGTGGTTTCTCTCAAACACACACCATGGAAGAAACTCTTAGGAAACACACACACACACGCATGGACCAAGGAAGAAGGAGGCAATAGCTTTGCCAAGAGACACCTTCCTCTTGGTCAGCCGTGGCTACATCTTTTTCTCAGCCCTCACGGCCTTAGCTTTCTATTACTTCACACGCAAAGTGTAAATACACCAGTTAACACGGCCAGGCCAAACACCCTGATCCGCTTCCAACGCCCACGTCCAGGACGTGGCCAACTACTCCACCAATGCGGCTGCATGCAACCTCCATCAGCTACATGCAATGGCGGAGGACGAATTTTTTTTGAGGTGGGGCGAACTCTTGAGCATAAATTCTTTTTTTGATGCAAAACCAAAATGACTACACCGTGACTACATTTTTTTTCCTCAATTGTCATACCTCAGTTTGAAGTAAACTTCATAACCAAATTTAACATCCATTCGGTCAGGTTTATAAAGAAAACAATTGAAGCAATAAGCTTTATTCATCACCAAAAAAATGCCACTAATCACAGCACTGTAGTTGTAGATTATCAAATCATTATCTGAAAAAAATGACACTATAAAATTTTGAAACAAGATTACCCCTATCCTTTGCCTTTGCTAGCCTTTTTCCTTCCTATTCGTCATCTCCTTCTGGCCGCATGCCTCGCGCGCGCAGCGCGCTCTTGCTTGCCGCCGGAAATGCGAATAGGCGACCATGTCCCCGTGCACTCTGCTGGTATTTGGCCTCACATGCGCGCTCACCGCTCTGGCTGCTGCGAACGTGCGCCGCTCCGGTAGGGTTCGTGTCCACCAGGGAGCATGGCATGGTTGGTACGGCCCAATAAGTTGTCCAGGTGGGTGCCAACTTCTATCGCGGCCCAAAAAGGTTTCACGGTGATTTTTAAGCGGTTTTATTTTTTAGCGCTCGATCAGGCTGTATGTACGTATAGGTAAAACGGAATCGCCAAAAATCAAGGTAGGGCGAGCGCCCAACCTCGCCCTACCGGGAGCTCCGCCCCTGGCTACATGCACGTACTAACAAACTTGACCGACTCACTCAGCCATATCTCAACTAACTAACTTCGTGATTCACTCTAGAAGCTAACAAACTCAATGATCCAGCCAATCTCTAGACCACTAACATGATACGCACACATGCAAGTGCACACATGTCAAGATTAGCTCCAACACGCACTTCTCCGTGCATAACTTGACGCTCTCAGGCTCTTAAATCATCTCCCGCGAATTGTTATCCATCATATAATTTCCATCTTAGCTGTATGGGCTTTTGCAACACCGTCAAACATCACTGTTATGCCGACCGAGCTACTCCACTCCTACCGTAAAATCCAACCACGAGACAATATCCTTTGGTCCATACGTGGTGGTGCTTCTCTTGGCACAAACTCCAATTCTTGAAGTTGATTTGTTTTCTCAGCCAACGTCACTGCTACCAGATGAAAAATATCCATATGATTAGTTTCGTTCGCTGATTGATTTCCTCCTGCCTTACGCACGTGCATTATTTTTCACAAACAAAATCTCGTTGCATCCATGCCCTTTGCCTTCTACAGCAACGCGCACGCAGCCAGCAGCCTCTGTCTGCTTTTAGCCTTACGCACCGGATCAGCCAGGCCCGCCTGCTTCCTGGGCTGCCCCCGCAAATCCCCATCTGGGCCACGGGCCAGCAGGCCTCTCCACATGCGTCACCGCGTCGCACCAGCTCCGCGTGGCGTTCGCCTTGCAGCACCGCTGTTCCACATTTAGGCTGGTCACAGTGGGGAGGAACTTAGGAGTAACATCACACACTTCAATACAACTTTGCTTATGTGGCACATATTTAATGAAGAAAGAGGTGCTTGCGCTAACTAGCTAAGTTACCGGAACATCACACACTCCAAGAAACAATGAGTCTATAACCTAATAAATACAGCGTTGCATGACACTACATAGATGTTCCTACCCACTATGAAGATAGTAATATAGTCTAGGCAAGTGTGTAAGTTACTAGCTTATGTTCTTGCCCATTGTGACCAGCCTTACGCCGCCGCCGCTTGCACACGTCTCGATTGGATAATCCGATCTGGCCAAGCCATTGCACAGAACACGCCGCCGCCGCCACACAAGTTGATTCCGATTGCTTCGATTCCCGTGCCATCAATTTGCAACACACCCGATAAGTCATCGTCCTAACCAGCCGCAGATCACCGATGAAGCTTCTGCCGAAGATGCTCCATCCGATCGCTAGCTTCCGCGATCATAAATCTTCGTCGGCTCCTTGCAATTTTGACATCAATTTCATCCTCTAGATCAACAGCCGCAACATTCTCGAACTTTGCTCATGATATCACTTGTTAAAATAAATCCGAGGCACTCCGTCGATCTACCGGGGACCAAGCAATCACACTAGCACGACACCGAGATTTGTTAACGAGGTTCACCGATATGGCTACATCCCCGGGGCAATGACTACGGGCGCTCCTTCCCATGACACCGCTACAATACCGCACACCGGCCGCCGGGGCGCCAGCACATGCCGCCGGCTCCCCCGCGTATCCGTGCTATTACGTTGGCATAGGCTACATCGTGTGTCTCCCCGCGCTATATAAGAGAGGCCTAGGATACAAGTGTCCTACTTGGACACGACTCCATATCCTGCCTACACACCATACGACTCCAAATCCAACTGTAACCTAACTTGTACAATAGTATTTAACACAACTCTAACAGAGAGACTCACGCACACATCCATCAGGAGAGCTCAGGGATCTAGCCGAGAACCCACGCGCGAAGCACCCGGGAGATCGATCCATCACACGGAGCACACATCCATCCAGACGAGGAGGAGTCCAGGTCGGGACTCCCGACGAGCGCGCGGCCATACGGGGAGCTCGTGCAGGCGGCCGAGACTCCGTACGCAGCCGGACTTGGCTCACCGGAGCCGCTAACGGAGATCACATCATGCCGATCATCTTCTCTAAAGGTGAGAACCATAACTAGTCTACCCCTCACATCCCATCTCTTTTCTCTCGATGGCGGTGATTGGAGCTGCGGCCGGACGGCCGGAGTCGAGGTTGGCCGTCGGCTCCATCTCATCTCGTTGAAGACGACGATGTGTCGGGGCTGCCGTTCATGTGTAGCCCCGGTGCACTACTCACCGGCGACGACTTCCGCGAGGACGGCGACGACGTGCCGGGGTTGCCGGGCTTGCGGAACCCCGGTGCACCCTCCATGCAAGACAACGACGTTCCAGGGTTGCCGGGCATGCGGAACCCCCGGCGCATCCTCCACGCAAGACCGCGACGGATCGGGGCCACCACCCATGCATGACCCGGTTCACTCTCCTGCGCGGTCCCCAGCTCCGTATAAGGACACGAGGTTTATACTAGTTCGGGCCATCATTGTGGTGTAATATCCTACTCTAGTTTGTGGCGTGCTGATGAACAATACAAAGGAAAAACTGCCTCGCGAGGGGAGGAGTTCTTGTGGAGGTGATGCCTCTTGGGAAGGATTCAGTCCGGATCCCTTTCTACCGTGGTGGCTAGCCCTATTTATAGAGCGAGGCCCTAGTCCTCTTCCCAAATATTGAGCGGGAAGGGCGCCAACAAATGGCCATTTTGAAGGGGAACATCTAGTACACTTATCCTGACTAAAGTTGGTCCTCGTCTGCCAAAGGCTCTGATGATGACGCCGACTTGGGCTCCACGATGACCTCCATCCTGCCGTTCTGCTGGTCTTGATCTTGTTGCACCGGAATGGTAACCTTTGCTTGATGCCTTGGCCTGAGCTTACCCCCTTTGCACCAAAGAGGAAACAAGGACTCTGCGCAGGCCGATGCCCGCCTGGCTTCGATCGTCATGGCTTGCGGCATGGGTACCTCGTGAGGTACCCCGCCTTGATCTCTCCGCCTCCTCGCGAGCCAGCCTGACGAGGCTGTGCCTGAGAAAGCTTCCTGTCATCCGCCCCGCGAGGCTTGGCCCCTCGTGAGGGTCTTGAGCATGTGTCGATGAAGATGGGCCGTACTGGGCCACTCCTTGAGCCACGCCGTAGGCCGCAGGCAGGTAAGTCTGGGTACCCCCGTTCCCAGAACGCCGACAGTAGCCCCCGGGCCCAAGGCGCGCCTGGACTTGGCTTGGCAGAGAAGCGAAGGGGCAAGTGTGAAGCGCCGCGGGCCCCAATAGCCTGCGGCCTTGGGCGCCGCATGGCGGTTGATTGGACGTGGGTGTCCCCGCTTCCCCATGACGCCTCGGCAACCGCACGACTTGACAAGTCCCTGCATGCAAAAACGGGTCATCATTACCTGTGATCGTGGAGGCCGACGGTTGGCCTCCTCCGGCTATATGTACAGAACAGCGCGAGCCCTTGCAGTCCATCCCTTCCTGCTACTCTCCTTCTTCTTCTTCCTCGCCCTCGCCATCCCCATGGCCCCGCCGAAGAGGTTCTCGGCCGTGGAGAAGGGAAAAGCTCGTCAGGAAGGGCCTGGTTCTTCCCCAACCAAGCGTGGCCGGGGCCGCCCCCGCAAGTATCCTACGGCCTCCGCGGCGGCTTCCCGTGGTCGAGGAGGCAGTCCTCTGCATGGCGGTGGGCGGCCGGCTGCCGATGGGAAGTACGCTGCAGCTGTGCGACCCCCCAGGTCGTGTTCCCGCTCGGCGGAGGTGCTGCTGGAGTTTGCCATGTGGTCAGAGGACCCGACCAGCACCTGGCTCCAGTTCCCCCGCTTCTTTGCAGGTGAACTTCCGGCTGGTGCTCCAGGCGGCCTATGGCTTCAGGCTGATGGGTGCTGCAGCAAGGCCTCCTGGGCCGCGTTGGAGGTCTCCGCCGCTGGGGAGGTGGCCTTGACCCGCGGCTGGCAAACGTTCGCCCGTGTGCGCGGTCTGAACTGACGGAGCACCCTGCACTTCAAGTTTGACGGTGATGCCACCCTCTACGTGAGGTTGTTCGGGGAAGACGGTCGCCGCGCTGGGTGCTGCCCCGAAGATGATGACCGCGGCCGTGCGTCCAGCCCCGGCGTTGATCAGGATGAAGGTGGTGGCAGGCGCGTGGGCAGCGGTGCCCGAGGCCCGCCAAGCTTTGGTGACTCTCCTTCAGACAACAGCTCCTCCAGCGGTGGTCGTGACCAGCCCCCGCGCCGTCGCGCCCGCCTGGGAGAAGGCAGTGGGTCGGTCCGCCGCTGCGCCCCGGTGAAGCGGGAGATGGAGTCCAGCTGAGCTCCGGAGGCAGTACGGGCCCTTGCCGTGAGTCGGGGCCGGGCAAGTCGCACCCATTTTGCTTTTCTTTCTTACCTGCACAAAAAGAAGGTAGTCTGGGGCCCCACGGGGGCGTGTTGAACTGTTGCTATTTAATTATCGCGTTGTTCCTGCTATTTCTGCACTATGCTTTCAGTCCACGTGCTCATGTGTGGAAACTACTTAGCTCGGGGAAGCTCGTCGTGGCCTTCGCATCCTCAGGCTGGGGCCTCATCGTGCGTCTTATGTCCTGCAAGGGTTAGTCAGTGGGGGTAGTTTCCAGCCTTGGCAGCGGGGACGACCAACCCAGGTCTTGTGGTCGTGTCGCGACGCCCATGTGGCACGGACTGGGAGGTGTGCTCCCACAACGGATTTGGATAGGGAAGTTTCAAACCACCGGGGCAGAAAAACACTCGCGAGGGTGCCCGCGTACCTCCCTCACGAGACTTGCGGGAGAAAACGAGACGAACGAGTGAAAAGGACAAAAAGGACACGAGCTAGAGACGGTAATAGCTTCAATAAAACTTCAAATAGGAGCGAACAAACCAACTGCAGAAAGCAAATGAAAAAGCCGCTTCCGGCACCTAATCTAGTCTTCGATGTCTTCTCACCAACGTGGAGTTAAGTGCTGCCACTGGGCGTGGGCGGGAGCCCCCGAGGCCCGGGGCGGCACTCCGGAGACTCCGGGGTGTGTACAGCCCCACTCATTATTAGGTGAGAGTGTCACGGGCGGCGAGGTTCACAGGCATTCGCCTTCTTCACAGGCACCGGCCCTTTTCCAAAACGCAGCAACTTCACAAGCATTCGCCTTCTTCACAGGCACCGGACCTTTTCAAAAACACAGCAACTTCACAGGCATTCGCCTTCTTCACAGGCACCGGGCCTTTTCCAAAACACAACAACTTCACGGGCATTCACCTTCTTCACAGGCACCGGGCCTTGCTCAAGGGTAAAATCTTCGGAAATGTTGAATGTTCCACGCGTTCTGGACGGGCACCCCCTCCTGGGTCTCCAAGCGCGCGGAGCCGGGCCTGGAAACATGAACAACCTTGAATGGGCCCTCCCACATGGGAGAGAGCTTCTGCAGCCCCTCCCTGGAGAGAACCCGTCCGAGCACGAGGTCCCCTACCTCAAGAGTCCTGGGACGGATGTTGCGGCAGTGGTATCGCCGCAACGCCTGTTGGTACCTTACCGCTGGTAGAACGGCTTCTCGGCGGCGTTCCTCCCCCAACACGAGATTCGTCCCCCGCATGGTGTCCTGCTACGCCTCGTCGAACGCCAGGACCCGTGCGTACGACGCCTGACCTCGTGAGGGAGAACGGCCTCAGCTCCGTAGACCAGGAAGAACGGGGTCTCTCCAGTTGGCTTGGTCACGGTCGTGCGGATAGACCACAACGTGGATTGGAGCTCGTCGTACCAGCCCTTGCTGCTGGCCTCCAGCTTCTTCTTGAAGGTCCTGGTTTGAGGCCCCTCAGGACCTCCGCGTTGGCTCGCTCGGCCTGGCCGTTGCTCCGGAGGTGTGCCACCGAGGCGTAGCAGATCTGCGTTCCAAGGTTAGCACAGTATGTTTTGAAGAGATTGCTGATGAACTGCGAATCTTTGTCGGTGATAATGTGGTTAGGCACCCCAAATCGGCTCACAAGGCCCTTGATGAACTTGACTGCTGAGCTCCCGGGTATGGTGCGGACAGCTTCCACCTCGGCCCACTTGGTGAACTTGTCCACGATGATGTACAGGTAGCGGTGGCCCCCTGGCGCCCGAGGGAACGGGCCCAAAATGTCCAGCCCCCAAACTGTGAACGACCATGAGAGGGGTATGGTCTGTAGTGTCCCCGTCGACTGATGGATCTGCTTGGCGTGGAATTGGGAGGCTTCACAAGCCTTCACCAGCTGAACGGCGTCGCTGAGCGCCGTGGGCCAGTAGAACCCGCTGCGAAACACTTTGCCAACGAGGGTTCGCGAGGATGAGTGGTGCCCACAGTCTCCACCGTGTATGTCCGCCAACAGCTCCTTCCCTTGCTCTCTGGGGATGCAACGCAGGGACACGTCATTTGGTCGCCTCCGGTAGAGCTCCCCATCCTTGATGATGTAGGTCGTGGCCTGCCGTGCCACGCGCTCCACGTCCTCCTCCTTCTCCGGCAGAGTCCCTTGCGCCAAGTAGTCCTTGAATTCTGCCACCAGCATCCTTCCTGAGGCTCTAACGCCAGGAGCAGGCATGCTCCTAAGGCCGGGCCGCAGGTTGGGGCTCCCGAGGCAGGTGGCCGAGGGAGTTTCTCCCTAGGCTGCGCTGTGCTTGATAACGACGGTGTCGCCGAGGGTTTGAAGAGTCGCTCCTCAAAGACGCCAGGCTCCTGAGACAGCCGCATGGATGCCCTCTTGGCGATGTCGTCAGCCTCTTGATTGGTACCGCGAGGCACATGCTGCAACTCCAACCCCCAAAACTGTTTCTCCATCTTGCAGACCTTCGCGAGGTACGCTTCCATGTGCTCATCCTTTGGAGCGTACACTTTGTTGGAGAAGTTGACGAGGAGTTGCGAGTCGCCCTTGGCGGTGATTCATTTTACTCCCGAGGCGATGGCTGCCCTCAAGCCCGCTATCAGGCCCTCGTACTCTGCTATGTTGTTGGAAACCTTCTCCCCATGCTAGAAACAGAGCTGCACGGCATAGTAAAGCTTGTCCTGAGTGAGGGATATGAGCACTGCACCAGCCCCTGCGCCCTGCCACGCGAATGCTCCGTCGAAGTACATCACCCAACCGTCCGGCGCTTCGCTCCCCGGGGAGAGCGACCGGTCCTCGCCCATTTTGAGCCCTGGCGCCTCTATCCATTCAGCCACGAAATCTGCGAGCGCAACCCCTTTAATGACCCTGGTAGTGCTGAATTCCAACTGGAATGCTTGCAGTTCGATGTTCCATTCGGCAACCCTCCCTGCTGAATTGGGGCTCCTGAGTACCCTTTCCAGGGGGTAGGCCGAGACGACCTTGATGGGATGGCCTTGAAAGTAGTGCCGCAGCTTGCGCGAGGCTACCAACAGTGCGAGGAGCAGTTTTTGAGGCATTGGGTACCGCGCCCTTGCGTCCCGCAGCACCGTACTGATGAAGTATACCGGGTGCTCAACGAGATACCCATATCACATACTACCTCCGTCCTGGTTTGTAGGTCCTCTTTGTAGTTTGTGTCAAATATTGACCAAAGATTTAACTAACAAAATGTTATTATATGTCAACAAAAATTATAACCTTGGATTCGTATGTGAATATAGTTTTCATTGATATAATTTTTGGTGACATACATGAACATTTTGTTAGCTCAATCTATGGTCAAAATTTGGCACGAAATACAACGGGGACCAATAAACCAGGACGGCGATAGTATCAGAGATCCCCTTCTATTCCAGATCAATAAATAAATAAACTCAGAGATCCCCTTCCATTCTTGATCTCTTGTATATGCAGTATTGTTTGGTTTTGTCTCTGGTCATCTGTAGACGCCTGATCAGCGACCTCCAACCCCACATCCACATTGCTACATGCCTACGATCACTAATATCGCTGGCCGCTTGGTCTGCGATGACCAGATTCGAGGTCGCGGCGTAGCCCTGTAGGTCAATCTTAAAACTTGTTTTCCTCCATGTTTGTTGGGGTATACTGAGTGCGTGATGCCTTTGTTGAATTTTTATCTCCGGCGGTGAAAGATTAGAAGAGATATAATTTGTTCCGGAAGCAAAGCAACTTTTTAATCTGAAAAACAAAGCAATTTGTTTGGGATATGGGTTAGTGGCTGTTCGTAGGGGGTATATTGGATTCTCCAAGCACACATTGTTCGAGAAATAAAGGTAAGTTAAAGTAGGCAAAGACTTAATTTCTAGATTTTTTTCATCATCAATCATGATGCCTGGTCCTCATCTAGTTTGTTCATTCGGCCTTTTTTGGTTGAGCATTGATAGGAAGCCGACGTTTTTCACACGATATTCAGCCGACGGTTCCCATCAGCCCGTTTGGAACTCACTGTGTAGATTCTGTATCGGCTGCACACCGGGCACATATCAATTTCGTTTTTGGTTAGATGGGGTCAACCAGGATTTTGGTCGCATCCATGTGGAACAGATGTCCCGGACATCAATTTTGGAAATGCCTTTTTTGCATTTGTCTGAGACAGGGGTTGGAGCGTAAATTACTGCCGTTCTATGTCGGCCTCGAGCTTGGGACAGTTCTCAATGAGGTATCTCATCCAGGTTGGATAGGTAGTGGCACGACATATTTGCCGGCAACTTATGATCACATGTCCCTCAACGACCAATTGAGGCGGGCAGCTCCTCTTGCGGTGATGCCTCCACCCACTCTCCTCCAGGCTAAGAATCTATCCACCGTCTCCCTTTGTAGTAATATAATATTGGTTTGCATACTAGGGTTTATATTGTGGGGCCAAAATTTCGCTCCGGGCCCCTAAAATCTCAAGACCGGCCCTGTCTCTTGAAAGATTTATATTAAGGAGCGGAGGTAGTACTGGTTAACGACTTCGTGCCGTGGTGGCTGGTCATCAACTTCTCCTACCGACCTAATTGTAAGCATGCACCAGAACTACAAAATTTAACCATCGCTACAATCCTGGTTTATTGCAATTAGGCGCCGCGAGTAGTGGCACGCCAAGTGGTGGCCTGATTGCCTGTACAAACCTGCCGCGGAGGGACTAGATCAAGAGTTCATCGAATGCTAGCTACTTCGCGACAACAGTGAGTAGACTCGCTATAGCACAAACTCAGTAACTACCACGCAAAAAAAAATCTCTATCTAGAACTTAAAGGCAAAAGGAGGAAATTCAATCCCAAACTAAGCTGTGTGTATTTTATATCCAATATATACTACATCCACCGCTAGCTAATCGGTGTAATAATCTAGTATAGGAGGACTGCAAGAGGACACAAGATCGATGATGATGAGTAGCCATGCATGCATAGAATTAGCATAGTTCAGCTTCTGGTCATGCCAGTCCACCACCTGAACCCGTCGCGTTCTTCTTCGTTTACCTGCTCGGGCGACGGCTTGAGATCCTGATCGAGGCACTCGTCCATGACGCGGAGGTACATGTGCTTGAACATGGCCGGGTTGCGGGCGAAGCACTTGCGCAGCGCCGCCGTGGCCTCGAGACAGGCCTTAGCGTTGACGACGACGTGCTCGCCCCGCTGCACGATCGACGTCGGGGGGGCTCGGGTGGCACTCGCCCATCGACTTGGCGAAGTCGTCGAAGCATCCGCCGTTGGTGACGTGATGCACGACGGCCTTCTCGTCGGAGACGGCAGCGCTCCTTGGTAGTACAAGCGGAGTCATACGATACGCTGTTTCTTCGGCTGTTTTATGGAACAACGATTCGACCAATGACTTCCACATCCCCATGACCTATTGACCTTAGCTAAGCTAGCTAGGGTTAATTAGCAACGCAATCGATCAGTCGCTATGTTGCTTTAAATAGCTACCGAGGATCGGCTTAGGTTTGTTGATATTCCAAAGCCGTCACCGTACGTATCAGCTTCGATCACGCTCCGTATCGATCGCACCGTCAAATATAGTATCCATGCATGTCACGTTACGTAAGTATACGTTGCAACCTGCATCGATCCCATGACTTCCTTCTTTGTTTCCCTATCTCATACATCCCGTAACTTGTGCTAGGCTATATCTACGGGCAGATTAAAAAGGAAATTATAGGCCAGAAAATGGGCTAGCTAACTATGCATTAACCAGATTAAAAAAGGGTTCCGATAACTGCCACACGTGTGGTGTATCGGGTAGTTGTGCCACACGCCTCGTGTGGTATGGACAGCAACCAGCCCACACACCTACGTGTGGGCAAAACAACTAATGCCCACACATATTTTTTCCCCTCCCGAACCCTCTCACACGCGTGCGTGTGGGCGAAGTTGATGACGCCCACACGCCCGTATGTCAGGCCTCGTACCCTTCTGGCCCCGCACGCGACGCGTGACGCCCACCGCACGCCCGCAGTTGCCATGGTTCAGACCCTCGTTCATGTTCGTTTAACTGCAGTTGCCATGTCGCTGAACTACGGTTGCCATGTCGGACAACTGCAGTTGCCATGGTTGCTCAACATCAGTTGCCATGTATGGTCTGATCTAATGTAGTTACCATGATTTCATAACTTTAGGAGTTGCCACATACAAACACTAGGCAGTTGAGAGAGTTGCCATGTGCTCATAAGCATGCTAGGGCAGTTGCCATGTAAAAGGAAAGAGTTGCCATCTGCTTACGTGCACGTAAGTGCAGTTGCCATGTACGTGCACGTTGGGGCAGTTGCCATGTACCATGCAAAAACACATGGCAACTCGGTAAAAGAGAGTTGTCATCTGCTTACGTGCACACTAGGCAGCTGCCATGTACCCTGTAAAAACACATGGCAACTCGGGTAAAAAAACAGAGTTGCCACCTGCTTATAAAGCACACTAGGGGCAGTTGCCATGTGCGCTGCAAAAACACATGGCAACTAGCAGCTTGGGTGTGGGAGAGGGGACGGGCGTGTGGGCGAGATGGTAAATGCCCACACACCAGTCCTTGTGCGTGACTGAAAACTGGTGTGTGGGTGAACTGCTAAACGCTCACGCACCGGCCCCTACGTGTGGTAAAACAGATGTGTGGGGAACTATGTCACACACCACACACACGCCTTGTCCTATGTGGCACAAAAAATCAGCGAAATTGTGCCAAGGTTCGTGCATATAGTACTGGACGGTGATGGATGCGTGTGGTCGAGATGGTCAATGCCCACACGTGTGGGCGTTAACGTTTCACATTTCCGTTAAAAAAAGGCGTGCTACGCGTCGGCCGGGGATCTTTCTAAAAGATCCGCCGGTCTACGAGACGTACAATCTGACGTAATCTTGTGGTTAAGCGTCTCGTCACTTTTGCAACAGAAGTCGTGTTGCGAGAATCCATCTCCAACACAAGTCTTGTTACGGAAATATTTGAACAAATGTTGTGTTGCAAAAAAAATTATAACAAAGGTCTTCTTGCAGAATATATTTTAGCTTTTTTGCAATAGAGGTCACATACTATTTTTAAGAATATATTTTGCAACAGAGCTCGTGTTGCAATTTTTTGCCACAGATGCCTTGTTGCACAAAGTACCCGTGTTGCATTGCTTGCAGTCATGGCCTCGAGAAGGAGCTCGGTCTAATTTGGGAAGGGAGGAGGGGTGTTGCGTATGCAATGATGGTGATGATGGAGGGATGCAGCATGGGGCCCGAGCGGCATAGCTAGGCGACGGCAGCCGGAGCAGAGTCCGGTGTGCGCGCTCAAGCGGCCATGACCGCTGGTCGCGAGCGGACACAGGAACACGAGAGGAGAAGACTTCGTCGTGGTGCTTTCCGGCAGCCTCGTTGGCATGCTTATCCATGCATGCATGTGCCATGCATCACCGCCTCATCCCACGTGAATAGCATCCAACCGGTAGTCTATGTGTGTGCGCGCGCGTGCGTGTGCCCCCTCTCCTCACATCACCCCATTATGAAGTTTACACACTACTAGAAAAACGGCTATAAATGAAATGAACGGTAATGTCGTATCACATGTGTGGTGCGCCATTAGTATGTAGCAATGGCGCACTATATAATACTAATACCGCGCCACATACACGATGCGCCATTAGTAATAAATTTTTTTACAAAACTAGTAATGGCGCACCACATACTCAGTACGCCACTACTAACATATTTTTTTTTTTCAAAGTTAGTAATGGCGCACCGTGGGTGTGGTGCGCCATTACTAATAATTTTTTCCTATTTTTTTATTTTTTCAAAGTTAGTAATGGCGCACCGTGGGTGTGGTGCGCCATTTCTAGTTTAACTAGTAATGGCGCACCACACCAACGGTGCACCATTACTAATTTTGACCCAAAATTCCCCCGAATGCACCCCACCTGGACCGTCTTTTCAGTTAAAAAAATAAAAGAAAATGATGAAAATGTTAAAAAAATATAAGAAAATAAGTTTTCCATGAGATATGTGGTCTAGTTGTTGGGAAAATTTACAAATATGAATTTCGACTTTATTTGTAAAATCTCTCTGAAATTTGTAAAATGGGCATAACTTTTGCATACAAACTCGGATTAAAAAGTTTTTTATATGAAAAACCATCTACTTGAAAAGTTACATCCAAATTTCACTGGGGGAACCCCATTAAACATTTTCAAAATCCTCAAAAACCTAACAGAAAAAATGTTACAGGGCTTTTAAGATCCGGAGGCAAAAAAATTCAAAAAAATTCAAACTTACTAGTGGCGCATCGTTTGCTAGGTGCGCCACTAGTAACAGAAAAAAATAGTTTCGAATTTTTTTCGGGATTTTTTTTAAAAATATGATACGTAATATGAACAGAAGTTTGAAATATTTTTTCAAAATTTCATCACACTCGTGAACATGAACAAAGTACTAAACATCAACAAGGTTTAATAGGATTGATATGCTAGATATATTAACAAGTGCCTGTTAAGTGAGCTCGTGCAGGGGTTGGATAGAACTCTAAAGTTAAGCGTGCTTGGGCTGGAGTAGTGTGAGGATGGGTGACCTTTTGGGAAGTTTGACCACGGAGTGCGATTTGACCTGAGATTACGCCATAGTGACCCGAGATTAAGAAAAAAATAAAAAAAATAAAAAAACTTGAAAAAAAATTGTTACTATTGGCGCACTCCTATGTGGTGCGCCATTACTAAGTGGCATTACCAGTGGTGCGCCATTATGTAATCTTATGCACCGGTACTCCCCCCCCCCCCCCCCCCCCCCACGTCTCTCTCCGTGAGCACCATACTGCCATGTTGTCAGGAAAAGCTTTCGTGGCCCCATATCTCCACAATACTTAAATTTTGACGTTGTGGTATGTGGTGAAAGACTAAATGAGATGGCTGAGGTTCTCACGGGTTACCCACAATCGATGATAGCATTGACCAATGAACTTGAAGAGTGGAGCCGGTCAAAGTGAGTGGCGAGATCACCGTGGTCTCCTTCTTACTCTTGATTGAGTCGTCATGCTCGCCAAGCGCGGAATCATATATGGACTACACACTAGGTTGTCCGACAAATCCTGTGCTACTGGCCAGAATCTCGTCTCGCTCAACCCGTTGGCGCTCATCACCGACACACCAAGAAAACTTACAGTCCAGGGTTTTTTCTCATTGCAACGCATGGACATGTGTAGCAGTTATTTATAATGTATAAATGTAATCTTATGGTTAACTATATGGTGCTTTTAAACGATGAAAGAATCCTATCAGATTGGGGTCAAGCTTAATTAGCTACGCCTCGATGAAATCAACAACACTAGCTATCTTATGGTAGTATATCAAATTGTAAAAAACCACCACATTTGTGGACCCTAATTCAGAAAACCACCACGTTTCGTTTTTTTTTCAAAAAACATCCGGTATTCAGTATTTTTTTTCAAAAAACACTGATCGCACGACTAAGCTCTCTCTGACACCGAATCTGACAAGGAGGGCCCGCTTTATGTGATGATTGCAACACAAATTAACGCCGTTTGCTCAAAACGTTAGTTGGACGTGCGCCCTGTCAGCTAGATCTTCTTCCCATCGACGCAACAAATCCGGCGAGATGTACCCCGGCGTGGTCTCCTTTGGTGGCGGGCGACTCCGTCGGCCACCCTCCTGCGCTCGCGTCCACTTGCTTGGACACCGCGAGGTGGAGGCCACGGCGTTCGGGGCGGCTGCAGCACCACTACGGCGAGATCCTCGGGCGGCCAGAGCACCACCGAGCTCGCCGACGAGCAGCAGCGGTGCGCGACGGTGTTCGGCGCTAGGGGCTCGGCGAGAAGGGGAAATAGCACTGGAGCTCACCTTGGGCATGGAGGCTAGGTAGGGAGGGGCACGGGGGCGTCGTCCATGCAGCGGCGACTGACAGACAGAGCACGGGCTCACGTGGAGACAGATGGAAGATGAGGGGAAACCCGGGGTGCGAATCCGGAGCGTGGTCGCGCGCATCTTCATAGGCGCCGCAGGGAAGCGAGGGAGTCGCCGGGAGGATGCGGGGTTTGCCATGGCCGGAGATCTGGGCCGGTGGCCGACGGACATGGTCGGGAAAGAAAGGATGTGAGCGTCAGCTTGTGGGCTTCCCGCGGCCATTAATTCTACGACGAGGTCAAGCGCGAGTAGGCGGGGCTTCTGAACAAGGTGGCTATCACGGGGATGGCCGTTGGCCGCAGCGGTGACGACGGCAGCTGTTTGCGCGAGCCTGGAGCTTCGTGCGTGCGCGCGACGAGCACTCTCCAGTGCATTTGGCGCGCGCGAGCAGCATGCTCCAGCTCGGGACGGCAGCAGCGCGTGTGCTGTGGGAGGGCACGACAACTGTCATTGGGAGGTTGCAGCTCGGGCGTGTGCGACGTCGGCGACGGCCATGGCGGGGCGCAGCTCGGGCGTTTGACTCGACGCGCGTCAGGCGGCGTCAGGGCATGGCGTGCTGCAGCTCGGCGTGGGTAACCTGGGCGACGGCCATGGCGCACGCAACAGCCGTGTCGGGGCTTGGGCACAATGGCGGCGGCTGGCTGTACGCCCACAAACTGCTTGATAAAATGCATAAGAGGAGACAGAAGCAAAGAAGATGACAGGTGGGGCCTACCTGTCATTTCACCGGCTAAACAAACGGTGGGAGAATTTGGTACCACGTCAGCCTGACCGGTGGTACCCACTCGTCAGTTTTTGCGTCAAACAGCTCTTATTGACTCATTAGTGTTTTTTGCAAACTGTCAACGCAATACCGGCGGGTTTATGCAAAAAAAAAAAGAAACATGTTGGTTTTTTGATTTAGGGTCCACAAATGTGGTGCAGATTAGCCGCGTCCTGGTTTTTTGCAATTTACTCGTAGATTCACGACCTGTTATTCGACTGCGCATACGTCCGGACGGCCTTGTCCTCTCTGGCTGGGGCTAATCGACCAACGGTTCTTGATTTGTTGATCACAACCACCGGCGACAGTTATTGCAAGTAGAAACTCAACAACAAACTAAAGAAAGAGATCTAAATTGCGAAACAAAATTTCCTAGCTCTGCCCGCCATTAACAATCTAATCTGTATAGTTGAAGCATCCATGCGTAGCTGGGACTACACGGATTAATCAAGCACATCTGCCTTGTCCTGAATCCTCATGCTCTGGCGACGTCTTCTTGAAACCCTCTTCGAGGCTGAGGTCCTTGCGGGCGAGGTGCTCCATGCGGGCGATGAACTGGTGGTCGAACCACTCGCGGTTGCTGCAGCCGGCGACGCACTTGCGCAGCGCCGCCTCCGCCCTGGCGCACGCCTCTTTGTCAACGACGCGCCTGGCGCGGCCCGCGTCGTCCCGGCGCCCCTCGATCTCCCTGGGGTAGCACTCGGTTATCGCCGCAATGAACTGGTCTCCGCAGCCGCCTTTGTCCGCATGGTCGATGACCTCAAAGACTTCGCCGAGGAACTTTAGGGAGGACGCGACTGCCCCCATGTCTGCGGTCGGCCGGCGGTCTGCTAGGGTTAATGAACGTGCGTATGTAGCTCCCGATCGATCGAACGTTTTGCTGAAGACGTACCGCTGGCGAGACGTTTATGTCTACCGTCTACGTATGTACTATGTGCGATAGACTTTTCCGCTCAAGGAATGGTCGGCATTGATTAATTAGTTTGCCATACGTGTCAATCTTTTCGTTACCTACGGTGCATGTCGTTTTGGTAACAACTTTCATAACAACTACCTTAATGTGCTGGACAAATTTTACAAAACTAAATTCTGAGCAAAATATCTTTCACAACAAATATTTTTCTGATCAACCCAATCTTAATATTTTGAGCCCGTATTGTGACTTAAAAGATTTTTTTTCATGGTATACGTGTGTCATTTACATCATAAAGATCATAGTACAAGTCTAATACTTACCGACCTGACAAAACGTAAAAGATAACAGAACGCCAGCCTTTGCACAAAGGAACACCAACCAAGAGGTAATATTACAAACAAGATGAAAGAATCCTCTGAGCTTGACGCAGACGTCTATCACCTGCCTCTGGCACCACTACATCAGCCACCAAAAATAATTTAATAGTGGATCACCTTCACACCGAGTTTGACGCGGCTCCATCGCTACTATGTGGCTTTGCGGACCTCCTAGGTGGCTCGCCAAAGGCGAAACCATTACCGTTGAACAAATCAGACACGGACAAAGCCCTGGACACACCATCAAACTCCAGATCTGGCACCCCCACACGACTAAGTCGTCAGTGGAGAAAATCATACTTGTCATCCATGAACCACGAACCTAGCACACGATACACCATCTTCCAGATGCCGCCTATGCAGACCACATTCTACATCCGTTCCTGGACTAGCTCCCAAGCTCCATGTCGGCGCAGGAGCAAACACCGCTGCAATGGTGGAGCCCGAGGACACATGTCCACCATGAGGATGCCTTCGCGGCCACGCCATCCTTGCTTGAACAGACTAGTTTTCAAATCCATCCCCATCCATAGGACCAATCGCCTCATCGGAGTAGGATATAAAGAATCTTTATTCAGTACCACCATTGCCGCAGAAGAAGCCACGACGATGAACAACCAAAAAATCTAAACTATGAGAGTCTAAAAATGATCCACACGCGTGGATTTGGCGACCCACCTCACCACCGATTACCGAAGTCGCCGGCTGAGGGGAACCGTCGGAGGGCAGCAGCTAGTCGCCTTCTCTTTCTTTGGAGGAAATAAAAATGAACTTTTATTGTGACTTCAAGTTGGTGGGGGGGGGGGGGGGGGGCTGCACACATTCTACCGTGTCATGTATTTGTAACTATAGGCAATACACAATACAGTTGGAGCAGGACACAAAAACATACAATATCTTGAAAATAGGCTTTGTTCTATGGAAAGGTGTTCGCCCCAGCTATCCCCTCCCTGTCGCCCCCGTGTGCAACCGGGAGTGAAAACAAAGCTGCTGCCAGCCTGGTCACTCCATCCACCTCTCCCTCCTCCATCGCCGCCTCCAAAGGGCACAGCCGAGCAAAGCTGTGCCTAGGAGCTCTAGTCTCTAGCCGCAGAGTTTTGTGCGGGACAAGGCATCTAGAGCCTGGAAGCAGCGGCCGGCGTTCCCTCAATGGGAGTCCCAGCGCAACAACTGACATGCAACCATGCATGTATGTGAGAACCAGAAAAAAACCAATGACATCAATTCAACAAAAGTTACTTTCAAAACTTGAAATTGTGTTAACTCCCAGACATTATATTCGATTTAGGATTCATCCTCACGGCTTAATTTATCTCAATGAGAGCTCTATATCAGAGAAGATATGTCTATGTTTCAACGGGAAGAAAAATCCACCTTACATGAAGCCACCTAGTGAGTAATGGAATGGCCATGGTATTGTACCCAAGTGGCCACTTTGCTACCGACAAAATGGCAATTTCAGCATTCATTTATCATCGGGTGGCAACTTTTTTGTCCAAAATAGTTTGTCTGAAGATACCCAGGTGATATCTACTCCCTCTGTAAAGATATATAAGAGTGTTTAGATCACTAAAGTAGTGGTCTAAACGCTCTTATATTTCTGTACGGAGAGAGTAGTTGAGAAGACCTCAATGTTAAACACAATCTATGAAAACAAATCGTGAATTGAGCGGATGGTTTTGTGTGCAAAAGAATTTCCCTCTTGCTATTTTTTCTATGGGTCTATTCAGCGCACATTTACATGTGCTTTAGCAAAAACCTCTTTTATACCAAACAGATGCATGCAGTGGAAAGGCCACAAGTATGTTGAGTCTAACGTCTAGTGAGTGAACGTTCCCTCTATATACTGAAAGTTATCTTTTATTAGTAAGAAGAAAAGTGTTAAACAGTTAAAGAGAGAAAACTCATAGTTAAGACAAATTCAGTGTATGATATCCAATTTTATATTTTTTAGCCGTCCTAAAATACAATGCATACTAGATTATCCGGAGGGAATAGTATATGTCATGCGTGCATACAAGCACGAAAATAAAACCCAATGTTTAGTTGTCCTGGTCTAGGAGTATTGAATAATGCTAGACTCACGGACAACTATGGACGTTTTACAGGGCTCCCTTCTAAGTTAAGTTTTAAAGCTACCTACAAAAATTTGCAAAATTAAGTTCTCTGCCCCCTAATTTTCAGGGGTTGCGGTCCCTTCCTCCTGTGATCTTTAATTCTAGTGGTCCACGTCAACCAGTCTGTGAACTTCCGTAATAAACCCTCCGCTGATGTAGCATTACTCAGGAGTATTTGTATAAGATCTATCACAATCACTTGTGATGCGCCGAAAGATTTTGTACTAGTAGTAGGGGAACAGGAATGAAGTGAGAACAATGGACTAAGTATGTTTTCACCGAAAGATTTTGCACTAGTTGTGGGGAATACGAACGAAGTGAGAACAATGAACTAAGTATGTTGTGACCGAAAGATTTTGTACTAGTTGTCACGGAAGGGAACAAAGTGGAAACAATGAATATCGTGCACATATAGGGAAACTCCAGAACTAAAAGAGAATGATTAGTCAACACAGACATAACTTGTGCTTATTATATCCAGTATACTGTCTTCGTCGAAAATAATCGATCTAAGCCGTTTATACGAGCATAGGGCATGCATAACATAGCTTTGCTCCTCCTCATGCCGGTCGACCACTTGAATATGGCTTGTTCATCTCTAGCCCATCCTCATCCCCTCCTCCCGCCGCCGCCGAAGGACGCCGCTGGCTTGCGCCCGGAGGCCGATGGCGGTGACGGGGGCTCTTCCTCCCTCCCGCGTCTCAGGGGTGGCGGGACCCCAACATGCGTGGAGGTGCGGCCGATCTAGAAGCGACGGCGTTGGCTTCGACGGCGGCGGCGGTCAGCCCTGCCTCGAGCCACGGGCGGCTGCTGCGGCGGCTGGCCAGGATCGGGCGGCGGCGCGATGCGGTCTTCGGCGGCATGTCATCAGGCTTTAGATCGGCGGGGGCGTCGAGGGTCTGGCGGACTGCTTGGCGGCACCCATGGCAGATCTGTTCTGGCTGGTGTAGCCAGTGGTGGTGGTCATCTTCTTCATCGGCGGTGGCCAAGCCAGAAGCTTGGTGGTTGGATCTCGAGATCCATCATCTAGTCCCGGCTGCGAGTTGGGGAGACATGGTTGTCGGTGAAAATCGAGCCGACGGTAGGCGATGGCGGCGTTCTACGTCGTTACCTTGATGAAGGCACCGTCGTGTAACTACTGTCGACCCACTCGTGGTGCTCCGGGGGAAACCCTAGGATCTGGTGTTCCAGATTGGACGATGACGGCACTGCGGTGTCGTTTATCTCTTGGGAGCATTGTTTGTGGAGCAGCGCTGAAAGTCAGAGGCAGGAGGTGGAGCGGCTTCGTCTTGCACGGAGCTTCGGTGGAGATGTCAAGTCATGCCTGACCGACAGGTGCTACGCTTGGTCATGCCTTGTCGGCAGGTGCTACGCACGACAGATCCTCCATGGACTTCAAGTTGTGTCTGCTGGTGATACTTGGCAGCATGGCGCTGAGGTGTATCAGTGGCGAACGCGACGTGTTCAGTTGTTTGCGCGCAGGGAGGAGGTGCCGTTGGGCGTCGTAGTGGCGTCGACGATAGCTGGAACGAGTAAGGTTGATGCATCAGTACAATTCTGAAGATGGAGCGGTGGCAGTTGGCGACGGCGTCCTCTGAGAGCACGCCGGACCAGTGTGTGCCCCAGACCAGGCAAGTGGCTAGGTTGGGGTCTCAGGTCTTAGATGTTAGGCTTGGCAGCGATGTCTATTTGGTATTCGGTCCAGGCTATCTGTGCCCCTTCATCAACTGGATAGCTGTAGCGAAAGTTTGTTGCTTAGACGGCGGCTTTAGCCTTACCGTTGTATTGATTTTGTGAAAATAATTAATAAAATGGCCGTATGCATCGCCCAGATGCAGAGGTCGGGGGTCATCCTCCTTTTCTTAAAAAAACCCTGAATATGGCTTGTTCATCTCCCTAAATACCATGCGGCAACGCTTCATGTCCTGGTCGAGGCTTTAAGAGCATCTCCAGCAGCGCCCCCAATAAGGCCCCCCAGGCGACTTTTCGGTCGCCGGCGCCAAAAAATTGGCCCAGTCGCGCCCCCAGGGGCCCATTTTTCGCCGGCTCGGGCCGAAATTGGCGCCGGTGGACCCAACCCGAACCCGGCGCGCTGGGGTTCGCTCGGGGGCGCCGGGCGAATCTTTTATGGCGCGAAAGCGCCGTGGGCCAGCCGCGTCAGCGACTCGGCTCCCCTCTCGCCGCTTCGTCGTCCTCATCGCCTCGTTTCCCGCGGCAAATCAATGCCAAAGCTGCGCGCGCTGCCGCGCCGGTCAGCCTCCATTGATGCCTCACGGGCGGCGCAGTGAAGTCCGGGCGACGCGCGTCCCCTCGGCCGCCACGTCTCCCGCCACGCGTAACGCGCCGACCAGCCTACCGCGCGGCGCTTCCGCCTATATAAGCCGAGGACCAGCGCGCCGGAGATACGCACGCACACTACACCTCCGACGCGCCCACTTCTCCCTTTTCCTCCTCTCGCCGACGACGAGGAGGCCGCCCCCGGACCGTCCAACCCGGCGCGCCAACCGGGGGAGGGATGCAGCAGGGACGGCGGCGGCGGAGGAGGCGACGACGACGACAATGACGATGACGACGACGACGACGACGACGACGGCGGCGGCGGCGACTACACGCGGTTCTACAGCCTACTCGGCATGTAGAACTGCGAGGAGCGGCGAGGCGGACCGCGAGGAGCGGCGATGGAGACGGCGAGTGGCGGCCCCTAGTAGTTTTTTTCTTTTTTTTGTAAAATATGTTTAAGTTTGAACGAACTCGCCGACGTTTGCAACGAATTTGCGCCGTTTTTGAGCCGTGTTTACATTTTTCAAAAAAACATGGGCGCGGCGACTGGGGGGCATCATGCCCCCAGCGCGCAGGTTAGCGCCGGTGCCTCTCAGGGGGCGATTTTTAGTCCCTCCTGAGGGGCCAACGGTTGGAGATGCTCTAATCTATGCGCAGGTGGTGCTTGAACACCGCGGGGTCGCCGGTGAAGCACTCACGCAGCGCCGCACGCCTCACCGAATGTCGCGTTCTGACGCTTGGGGACTGTAGCGGGCACGTCACTGTTCATCGCCTTCTTAAAGTCGACGAACCACAGACCGCTGGTCACGTAATACACGACGACGTCTTCTTGAGGTATTCGGGGCACTGTGATGCTTCGCCTGATGCATCGAGTGCTATCGTTGTGGTCAAGAGCTCCATCGCTAAGCGTAACTACTAAATCGATCGATCCTTGTGTATGTCACTTTAAATAGCTACTCGTACCCATCATTGGCTACTAGTAGTACTAAAGGTTGCATATAGTATAATACTGTCTATACCAGACAAAGACAAAGCGCTTCATAATTCATGAGATCAAAACAAGCTTCAGGGTGGAGCAGCAACAACAGGGTTACAGCCTATCCAGCACGCCCTACACTAAAATATGGATCATACAAAAACTAAATAGACGAATTAAAGCCTCCGATTATATTATATGAACTATCTACTCTGCTGGTATCAACGATGGATCCATCCTATCCGATGCAAGTACTATCAAACCAGCATGCAATTACTACAAGCTAGCTAGCTTCTCCTCACGCGGGTCCACCACCTGTACCGGCTACTTTCCTCCTCCTGCACCTCCTCTGGCGACGGCTTTACGATGTTTTAAATAGCAAGCTATGGAAATTAGCGGCAAGCCTTCAAATCAGCTATACCGAAACTATAGCAGGCTATAGCGAAGGTATAGCAGGCTACAACGAGTTTTTATGAAGGCGACCATTTAGCGGCATCCTACTGAAAAGGCTATAGCGGAATATAGCGAAGCTATAGCCGGCTATTTAAAATTATGCTTGACGTCCTCGTCAAGAAGGTAGTCCATGCGGTTGATGTACTGGTGCTTGAACCACCGGCGGTTGCGGCCGAAGCACTTGCGCAGCGCCGCGGTCGCCTTGATGCACGCCTCGACGCCTGGACGTCCATCGTCGTTGTCCAAGGGGTCGCACTCGTTCGTCGCTTTGATGAACTTCTGGCGGCACCCGCCGTTCTCCACGTGGTGCCAGACCACGTTGAAGTCGCACTCGATCCCCATGAACCGCCGGCGGTATGTTATGTTTTAGGTTTAATCTTACCTCGATCAATCGGATGTTACTTATGTGGTACCGTATATATACGTATGTACCTGCAGATTCTCAAGAAAAAAAACGTACGTGCCTGCACATCCGAGACTTGCCGTGCAACGAATGCCCCTAAATATGGACCTTTTTTTTTTTTGAGAGGTTACAAACCAGTCCCTAGCGAGTATTTCTGCTGGCCCATCCGGCACCGATCCAGCCAGCCGAAACCGAAAAAAGGCCAGGCACAACCCAGTTGCCAAGTGTTACACTAAAAAATATTCAAAAACTAATAACAAAAAAAAGAAATTATAAAATAAAAAAGAACTTACAATGGTTCTATTCACCCAAACTTTGTGTGCTTCAATTTTTTTAAAAATTTCCATGTAACCAAAAATAAATTTTTGTGACATGTGACCGTAAGAAAGAAATTTAAAAGTTTCCATGTATCTGACACAAAAATCTTATAGTTTCCATAAGAGCATTACTAAAAAACAATTTGACATGTTTTGGAAATAGAAAAGTTTTGAAAGTCCTAAATTTGTCATCTTTATTAGAAAAAAATGTTATGAATTTGCCATGTGCCAATGAGAACAAAATCATGACAAAAATGATTTTACAAAAAATCATGTAGGTTTGCATGGCAACAGCTTTAGCTTTTTGCCACAGCAAAAAAGTTCAAAAATTTTGTCCTGGCAAAAAATGTGATTGTGGCATGGCAAAAGTTGTATTGGTCACATGACGATAGTTATGTTGGTGACATGGCAAAAGCTATAAACACTTATGCCATGTGGTTTGCCAAAATTTGCAGTGCCGCTTTATGAAATTGCCATGTTCGTAATTTGCAGTGTAGTGAAGGGCTATCTAACAAAAGACACAAGGTCTCATGGCAAAAGACACATTGAAGTTGCCACGGCTATTATATACATGTAGTACTAAAATAATGAAAATGTGTGTGAAAAACTGTAAATTTGCCATATGTCTTCTATATAAATTTTCCATGTTAGAATTTAAAAAGTCATGGCAAACGTTGTTTACATGGCTAATCGACCATGGATGGCTAATTAGCCATGGTACTGGCAAAACTCAGAAAAGATCTAATTTGCCATGATCACCAAGTCATGTACTGTATGTGCTAATGTTTGTCTATGCTCCAATATTAGCATGGTGACCACGAGTTTTACAGTAGTGAGTTAGTGTGCGATTAGCCACACTTGTAGAAATATACAGCACAACCCAAAGTGAGTGTAGTTGTTCTACGTACACCCGCGAGCATTGCACCCCGCAGCAACGATCCAAGCATAGCAGCAGCCAGGCCGCCCCGAAGGACGGCCCGCCGCGTGACGGCAACGACGACGGCGGCGGTGATGACTACACCGTCTTCTACAACCTCCTCGGCATGAACTAGGCGTAGTATTTTCTGTTTTTATGTATTTTTTCAATTCACCAAAATATCAATGAAATCGCCTATATTTCTTCCAAATTGACTGAATTTCGCCGAGTTTGGGCGTTTTTTTAACGTTTCTGCCGATGCGTTCGCAGCTAGGAATCGGCACCCCCCCCCCTCTCTCCCCCATGCCAAAAAATCCGACGGCGACACCCCAAGAGGCGCTATTTCCCCTGGAAAAACACCCTTGGGGGGCCGAACGGCTGGAGATGCTCTCATCAACATCCTTTTCCCCGTTGTACGCCGAGGCTTCTATAGTTTTTCTGTTTCCCGTCGAAACCGTCTTTTCCATGCCCCACGAACCGAATGGATTGGCGAACGTGGGATGTTTTTCACTTCGGTTCCTAATTTTCGGGTATAGCAAAAATACAGGCTATTGTACATGGTGTTTACCCTGCTGTCTATAGATGATGTAGAGGACTTTTACAGACTGCAGGTGTTTAAACTAATGTACATGCCCTAATGTCATTAGTTAGTTGACAAGACATGGTAAGATGAACCTCACTCGGGTGACCACACAAACGCTCCATCATGGGAGGAGTGGCATGTCGGGGTCGTGGAAAGATAGTGTACAAAACATTTTTACTCTTGCCACTTTTTCTATATCAATACATGCCTGCAGCTTATTTTGTGACTGAAAGGCCACAAGGACGTCGTGTGTAACGTCTAGCGAGTGAATGTTCCCTCCATATACTTATAGTTATCTTTAGAAAAACACAAATGACAAAGATAATTTCAGTGTATGATATCCAATTTTATAGTTCGTCTGCCCAAAAATACACTGTCCAACAGTTAAAACCGGAGGGAGTAGTGTAAGTCATGCATACATGCACATAAAATTAAACTCCAACGTTTAACTGCCCTAGTCTAGGAGTATTTGTGTAAGTCTGTCAGCATCACTTGCGATGCATATGCACACCAAAGGGTTTGTTGAACCGCCTCTGTTATGCTGTTTTGGCCGGAAGATTTTGTACTAATTGTCAGGGAACAATGAATATCGTGCACATACATTGAAAGAAAAACATAGTTCAACACATACATAACCCCAACGTTTAGTTGACAATGTCTATACTCTATAAGATCTATCGCCCTCAGTTGCAATGCATATGCATAGCGACTGGTTTGATGAACCGCTCGCTTATGCTGTTGGCCGAAAGATTTTTTACTAGTGGTGAGGAAACAATGAACTAAGTATAAGTATCATGCATATAGCGAGAAACATAATGAAACACAGAACTAACTTTTGCCTATTATATCGATACTAACTTCATCGCTAATATTATATATATCTAATCTAATTCGTCTATACCCAAAAACTCAACAACTAAACGGAAAAGATAATTTAACACCGAAATAGCTTGTGCCTATCATATCCCAGCAAGTAGTATGCTAATATAATAATCGATCTAACCCATCTATGTGTCCAAGAGTATATATAGGCGATGCATGCATGCATAGGATAGCTTGGCTTAGCTTCTCCTCAGGTCAGTCCACCACCTGAAGATGGCTTGTTTATCTTCATAAATCTGCCGCCCCGACGGCTTGGTGTCCTGGTCGAGGCCCTCGTCGATGCGGCGGAGGTACTGGTGCTTGAAAAGCTTGGGGTTGCTGGCGAAGCACTCGCGCAGCGCCGCTGTGGCCTTGACGCAAGCCTCCACGTCCACGACGCGCTTGGCGTCACCTCGCCGAATGTCGCGCTCGGACGCTTCGGGACTGTAGCTGCCGCGGCACACTTTCCTCGCCTTGCTAAAGTCGTCCAAGCACCCGCCGTCGGTGACGCGATGCATGACGAGCCTCTCGTCGCACCTGGCGCCGGCCTTTGATGCTTCGTTTGCTGCATCGCTCGCTTCCAGGTATGTAAGGAACCCCATGGCGTTAGCTACCTAGCTACGGGTAACAATGAAATCAATCAATGGCTATGTATTTTCTCTTCTTTTCTCTTCTCTTTCCCTTCTCTTTAAATAGATAGAAGAAATAGCTACCGAGAATCGGGTTTTGTCGATTAATTGCACCGTCGGTCAAGTCAAATTGTTGTCCTGTACTATAATCCATGCACGATACGTGCGTTGCAAGCACGCGTGTTACCTTTTTTAGTACGTCTGATTTTTACGTCTGCGTTCCGTTTTTTTGTTGTTGAGAAAATGCGTTCCGTTTCTTCGTACGTCTCGCCCACACGCGTGGATCCGCGTCCGTTTGCGGGTGCATGAATCTTGGCATGTTTATGGTGCCACGTAGGACTAGGCTGGTGTGTGGGCATTCATCCAGTCACCCACACGTTCGTTTCACCACACGGAGGGGTCGGTGTGTGGGCGTTTAGCAGTTCGCCCAATCGCGCACAAGGGCTGATGTGTGGGCATTTGCCATCTCGCCCACACGTCCATCTCCTCTCCCACACCCAAACTGCTAGTTGCCATGTGTTTTGCAGTGTACATGGCAACTGCCCTAGCACTAGTAGAAAAGGGGGCAATGGCCCAGGCCGGTTCAACCTATTAGTCCCGGTTCTGCCACGAACCGGGACAAATGGAGGTATTTGTCCCGGTTCGTGAGCCCAGTGGCCGGCCGGGCCACGTGGGCCATTGGTCCCGGTTTGTCCCGACCTTTTGGTCCTGGTTGGTGGGACGAACCGGGACCAATGGGCCTGGCTCCTGGCCCATCACTATTGGTCGCGGTTGGTGGCATGAACCGGGACCAAAGGCTTCCCTTTACTCCCGGTTCATGCCACCAACCGGGACCAATGATGGTGCCTATATATACCTCCTCGCGCAAGAGCAGAGCACACTGCTCTGTTTTTTCTGGCCGACGGGGAGAGGGCTTGGTGGTGCTCTAGCTCACCTCCTATGCACACAAGGTGTTCGATGGAATGCCCGAGCCACACTACTTAAGGTTTCTCCTCTCCAAGCTCGACCGCCAAGCTCCATTTTCCTCAATATTTATCTAGGTTTAGCGGTCCGTCACGCCCCGTCCCCGTCTTCACCGCCGTCGATCACCCGCGCCGATCTCATCGCCGGCACCACCGTGGTGAGCCTCTTGTTCTTATCTTTTTTCTGAAAGGAAAAATATTCTTACTTGTATGATTAGATAAATACTTGTATTATTTTCTTACTTTTATTATTGCAACTTATATAGTGCGATGGTTTTGGTATCCGCCCCCGTCGGCCCTCGTCCTGTCTATGATTCGGATGTGGTATATATTATCTTTTCATAACTATTGGTTCATTTATTGTTTATGAAAATTATGCCGACCAACGTGACATAGATTTTATTTATCTAGGAGGTTGTTGAACCAGAAATTCCAACCGACCCTATTGTCGAGAGGTTAAATTTAGTTGAAGAAGAAAACAATTTCTTGAAGGAAAAAATAAAAAAACTTGAGGAGGAGAAGATGATATTGGAGTTGCATGTTGCGGATGTCGTCGATGATCACAAGATCAAGATGGATGCAATGCGCTTGAAGATGAGAAAGATTAGA
The DNA here is from genome assembly GCF_018294505.1 of Triticum aestivum. Taxonomy (NCBI): domain Eukaryota; kingdom Viridiplantae; phylum Streptophyta; class Magnoliopsida; order Poales; family Poaceae; genus Triticum; species Triticum aestivum. The sequence continues at coordinate 755,061,145 of NC_057813.1, read as the reverse complement.
AAATATGCCATTCATACCGAGGCTTGGTATCATTATGCCATTGGATCAGTTGTTACCTTGGTTGCGATTATGATCGCATTTGTTTTCGCATTGAAATGTTTTACATAATTTCAATGTATGGTTTAATTAATTTAGATGCTCTGCAGAGCTTTATGTTGTTAGATGAGAACTATGTATGTACTTTGGTTTTTATGTGATGATGAACTTCTATTAATTTGGTCACTTAATTATCTATTCATGATGTTCTGTAATGATTTTTGACACACTTAATTATATATAATGCACGCAGATGAACCGGCAATGGATGTACGGTGACAGACACACCTCCGAGTACATTAAGGGCGTGCATGATTTTCTCGAAGTGGCTGAGGCAAACAAGTAGAATAGTTTTATGTGTTGTCCATGCCCTATATGAGGGAATACGAAGTCTTACTCTGACCGGAAAATCCTTCACACCCACCTGCTTTACAAGGGTTTCATGCCACACTATAATGTTTGGACGAGGCACGGAGAAATAGGGGTTATGATGGAAGACGGCGAGGAAGAAGAGTACGATGACAACTATGTGCCCCCTGAATATGGTGATGCTACTGAACATCAAGATGCACCAGACGATGTGCACGATGGTGCTGCAACGGGTGAAGCTGCTGAAGATCAAGAGGAACCAGACGATGTGCCCGATGATGATGATCTCTCCCGGGTCATTGTCGATGCAAGGACACAATGCGAAAGTCAAAAGGAGAAGCTGAAGTTCGATCGCATGTTAGAGGATCACAAAAAAGGGTTGTACCCCAATTGCGAAGATGGCAACACAAAGCTCGGTACCGTACTCGAATTGCTGCAGTGGAAGGCAGAGAATGCTGTGCCTAATAAAGGATTTGAGAAGCTACTGAAAATAATGAAGAAGAAGCTTCCAAAGGATAACGAATTGCCCGACAGTACATACGGAGCAAAGAAGGTCGTATGCCCTCTAGGATTGAAGGTGGAGAAGATACATGCATGCCCTAATGACTGCATCCTCTACCGCTGTGCCTACAAGGATCTGAACGCATGCCCGGTATGCGGTGCATTACGGTATAAGATCAGACGAGATGACCCTGGTGATGTTGACGGCGAGCCTCCCAGGAAGAGGGTTCCTGCGAAGGTGATGTGGTATGCTCCTATAATACCACGGTTGAAACGTCTGTTCAGAAACGGAGAGCATGCCAAGTTGATGCGATGGCACAGTGAGGACCGTAAGAAAGACGAGAAGTTGAGAGCACCCGCTGACGGGTCGCAGTGGAGAAAAATCGAGAGAGAGTACTGGGGTGAGTTTGCAAAGGACCCAAGGAACGTATAGTTTGCTTTAAGCGCGGATGGCATTAATCCTTTCGGGGAGCAGAGCAGCAATCACAGCACCTGGCCCGTGACTCTATGTATGTATAACCTTCCTCCTTGGATGTGCATGAAGCGGAAGTTCATTATGATGCCAGTTCTCATCCAAGGCCCTAAGCAACCCGGCAACGACATTGATGTGTACCTAAGGCCATTAGTTGAAGAACTTTTACAGCTGTGGAATGGAAACGGTGTACGTAGGTGGGATGAGCACAAAAAGGAGGAATTTGACCTAAAGGCGTTGCAGTTCGTGACCATCAACGATTGGCCCGCTCTCAGTAACCTTTCAGGACAGACAAACAAGGGATACCACGCATGCACGCACTATTTACTTGACACCGATAGTATATACCTGGGAAGCTGCAGGAAGAATGTGTACCTGGGCCATTGTCGATTTCTTCTGACCAACCATCAATGTCAAAAGAAAGGCAAGCATTTCAAAGGCGAGGCAGATCGCCGGAAGAAGCCCGCCATGCGTACCGGTGATCACATACTTGCTATGGTCAATGATTTACACGTAATCTTTGGAAAGGGTCCCGGCGGACTAGCTGTTCCGAATGACGCTGAGAATCACGCACCCATGTGGAAGAAGAAATCTATATTTTGGGACCTACCCTACTGGAAAGACCTAGAGGTCCGCTCTTCGATCGACGTGATGCACGTGACGAAGAACCTTTGCGTGAACCTGCTAGGCTTATTGGGCGTGTATGGGAAGACAAAAGATACACCTGAGGCACGAGAGGACCTGCAACGCTTGCACGAAAAAGAGGGCAATGCCTCCGAAGCAGTATGAAGGTCCTGCCAGCTACGCTCTTACGAAAGAAGAGAAAGAAATATTCTTTCAATGCCTGCTCAGTATGAAGGTCCCGACTGGCTTCTCGTCGAATATAAAGGGAATAATAAATATGCCAGAGAAAAAGTTTCAGAACCTAAAGTCTCATGACTGCCACGTGATTATGACGCAACTGCTTCCGGTTGCATTGAGGGGGCTTCTACCGGAAAACGTCCGATTAGCCATTGTGAAGCTATGTGCTTTCCTTAATGCAATATCTCAGAAGGTGATCGATCCAGAAATCGTACCAACGCTAAGGAGTGATGTGGCGCAATGTCTTGTCAGTTTCGAGCTGGTGTTCCCACCATCCTTCTTCAATATCATGACGCACGTCCTAGTTCATCTAGTCGACGAGATTGTTATTCTGGGGCCCGTATTTCTACACAATATGTACCCCTTTGAGAGTTTCATGGGAGTCCTAAAGAAATATGTTCGTAACCGCGCTAGGCCAGAAGGAAGCATCTCCATGGGAGGATGTCATCGGGTTTTGTGTTAACTTCATTCCTAGCCTTAAGAAGATAGGTCTCCCTAAATCGCGGTATGAGGGGAGACTGACTGGAAAAGGCACGCTTGGAAGGGACTCAATAATATGCAGGGATGGATATTCTTGGTCTCAAGCACACTACACAGTTCTATAGAACTCTATCTTGGTGACCCCGTATATCGATGAACACAAGAACAGTCTGCACTCCAAACACCCGGAGCAGTGCGACGACTGGATTACATGTGAACACATCAGGACTTTCAGCAGTTGGTTGGAAACACGTCTCAGAGGTGACAGCACTGTTTGTGATGAGCTGTACTTGTTGTCCAGGGGACCATCTTCGACTGTAATGATTTGGAAAGGATACGAGATAAATGGGAATACATTTTACACGATTGACCAAGATGAAAAGAGCACCAACCAAAACAGCGGTGTCCACTTTGATGCAGCAAGCGACAAGGGAAAGGACACATATTATTGTTACATAGTAGACATATGGGAACTTGACTACAGACTAGATTTTAAGGTCCCTTTGTTTAAGTGCAAGTGGGTCAATCTATCAGGAGGCGGGGGACAGGTAGACCCACAGTACGGAATGAAAACAGTGGATCTGAAAAATCTTGGGTACACTGACGAACCGTTCGTCCTAGCCAATGATGTGGCACAGGTTATCTATGTGAAGGACATGTCTACCAGACCGAGGAAAAGAAAAGATAAGGAAGCGAATACATCATACAATGAGCCAAAGCGCCACATAGTTCTTTCAGGAAAAAGGGACATCCTGGGAGTGGAGGGCAAGACAGACATGTCTGAAGAGTATAAAAAGTTTCATGAAATCCCCCCTTCAAAGTCAAGGCTGACCCAAGCATCTTGATAAACGATGAAGATTATCCATGGTTACGGCGCAGTAAGCAAACGACACAAGCGAAGAAAAAGTGAAGACTTTCTCCCGCAACTATTATGATGATACCATGCCAACTGTGTAACAGACGAGTATGACACCATTGTCCGTTTTGTACAGGCACATGCTATGCCAACTTTTTCAGAGTTCGTTTGAAAACTATGAATTTGAAAACCTCGCCAATCGAAGGGCGCTCACACCGGTTTATAAGCCCGTCCCTCTACGCCTTGTTGAGCTCACAAACTTGTGATTCACACAAATTTCAAAGAATTCAAATTTGAAAACTAATGACACAAACAGAAAGTTTATAATTTTGCTGACCTAAAAGCAAAAAGAATTAAAAAATAAAGCAAAAAACCAAAAGAAAATAAATAATGCAGAAAACAAAACAAAAAAACTTGAAAAAAATAAAAATAGCAACAATAAGTATTTTGTTGTAAGTAGAAACAAAATAAAATAAATAAAGCAACAAAGAAAACAAAAAAAGTGTTTTCAAATTTGAAAACTAATGGCACTAACAAAAAGTTTATATTTTTTCCAAAACTAAAAGCAAAAAGAACTAAAAAATAAAGCAAAAAACCAAAAGAAAATAAATAATGCAGAAAACAAAACAAAAAAACTTGAAAAAAAATAAAAATAGCAACAATAAGTGTTTTGTTGTAAGTAGAAACAAAATAAAATAAATAAACAACAAAGAAAACAAAAAAAGTGTTTTCAAATTTGAAAACTAATGGCACTAACAGAAAGTTTATATTTTTTCTAAAACTAAAAGCAAAAGGAATTAAAAAATAAAGCAAAAAACCAAAAGAAAATAAATAATGAAGAAAACAAAACAAAAAAACTGGAAAAAAAAATAAAAAATAGCAACAATAAGTATTTTGTCGTAAGTAGAAACAAAATAAAATGAATAAAGCAACAAAGAAAACAAAAAAAGTGTTTTCAAATTTGAAAACTAATGGCACTAACAGAAAGTTTATAATTTTTCTAAAACTAAAAGCAAAAACTAAATAAAAAATAAAGCAAAAAACAAAAAAGTGCCACCTACTGGGCCCCCACGGCCTGAATACGACTAGAAACCCTACCATGGGCCAAGATTCAGTCCCGCGGGAGGCCCAGTAGGCCCACAGCACAGATTGGACGGTTAGGCCTGAAAGCCTGCTTTAGAGAGGAGCTCGAGAGGGAAGGCGCACCGCACCTTATAAACAGGTGTGGCTCCCTCTCAACTAGCAAGGTGGGACTAAACTTTGGGAGCGGGGGAGCACAAGGCCTTTGGTCCCGGTTGGTGGCACCAACCAGGACTAAAGGGGGCATTGGTACCGGTTCGTGGCACCAACAGGGACTAATGCCCCCCTTTAGTCCCGGTTGGTGCCACCAACCGGGACCAAAGGCCGCCGCTTCCCGCCCTTTGGGCTGCTGAAAATTGGCCTTTGGTCCCGGTTGGTGGCACCAACCGGGACTAAAGGAAGGTATTAGTCCCGGTTTGTGCCACGAACTGGGACCAATGCTCAGTGTATATGAGCAACACTTGTGAAAATTTTCAGTTTCATCGCGCATTTGCCCCCCGACGACGTCGCAGACCTCCTCGACGCCGCCAGGCTGCCCCGCCGCCGTCGCCGTCGCCCGTGCCCCCGAGCCCACGCCGACGCCGTCAGCCGCCCTCGAGCCCACGCCGTTGCCGGCCGCGCCCCTGCGCCACGCCCCGACGCCGTCCCGCCCCGCCCCGGCGCCATCGCCGCCCTCGACACAATCTACCCCGACGCCGGCGCCGCTCCCCGCGCCCCACCGCCGCCCGCCGTGCCCCGCCGCCCCCCTGTGAGCACCTGCCCTGCCCTGCCCGCGCCCCTACCCTGCCCTGCCCTGCCCCGCCGGCGCCACCGCTGCCACCACGCCCCTGTTTTTTTTTGTTTAATTTTTTTTTCATATATATATATAATGTATGTGTATGTATGTGGCTATATGTTTTTGTTCATATGTTGCAATATGTTTTTTTTTATTAGTTTATTTTTTTTATTCATATGTGATGTATATGTGTATGTGGCTATAATGTATATGTGTATCTGATGTATGTGATGTTTTTTTGCTTCATAGAAAGTTTTTTGTTCATATATAGAAAGTTACAATTTTAGAAAAGTTTTATATATGCAAAAGTTACAATTTTAGAAAAAGAAGGATAGGAAAGAAGAAAGTATAAGAAGAGGAAAGAAAGAAGAAGATGAGAGGAAAAGAAGAGGAGAAATAAGTAAGAAGAAGAAAATAGAAGAAAAAGAGAGGAGAAGAAGAAAGGAATAGTGGAGAGGAAGAGAAAATAGAATATTCTATTTTCTCTTCTTCTCCACTATTCCCTTCTTCTTCTCCTCTTTTTTTCTTTTTTTTTCTTCGATCTTCTCCTCTAGCTATTCCTTTCTTCTCCTCCTCTTTTTTCTTCTTCTTCTTCTTCTTAATTTTTATCAGGAACGAGGGTGTCGAGGATCGCCGAGGGGTCGAGGGTCGGGAACTAGGGCAGAGGGTCGAGGGTCGTTAAGGGGTCAAGGGTCGAGGGTTTCAGGGTCGAGGGTTCGAGGGTTCTATAGGGTCGAGGGATCGAGGGTCGAGGGTACCATGGTCGTCTAGGGGTCGAGGGTTCCAGGGTCATCGAGGGTTCGAGGGGTCGAGAGAGGTTTCCTAGTGTCAAAGTAGTGAAGAAATCCATGGCTTCATCATTAGCCGGAAGTAACCAGGGCATGATGGTACGAAGTCCTCCAAAGTTATTCTGGAATGGAGTCCCGGATAGGATAATTTGCCTTTTTGTATGAATTTCAACAAACGCCTTCCAAATAACGATATTCGGAAGGTTCTTGCTGAACTTTGTACCAAAAAGCGAATTATCCTATCTGGGACTCCGTTCCAAAATAACTTTGGAGAGCTTCGTACCATCATGCACCTGTTACTTTCTCCTAATGATGAAGACATGGTTTTGTTGAATCCTTTGACACTAGGCAACCTCCCGACCCCTTGGCGATCCTCGACCCCTTGACCCTCGACCGCTCGGTGATCCTCGACCCCTTGACCCTCGACCCCTCGGCGATCCTCGACCCCTTGATAAAAAAAAGAAGAGGAAGAAGAAAAAAAAAAGAGGAGAAGAAAGAATAGAGGAGTTCTTCTCCTCTATTCTTTCTTCTCCTCTTTTTTTTTCTTCTTCTTCCTCTTTTTTTTATCGGGAACGAGGGTCGTCGAGGGTCGCCGACCGGTAGAGGAAACCCTAATTAAATAGCAAGTATCGTCGGTGTGAGATACATGTGGCCACCCCCTCCTTGAAGCGTTCTCGAGGCCACCCCCTAACCCTTGAAGCGTTGTCGAGGCCACCCGAAACCCTAGAGAAGCAGCGTCGAGGCCACTAATTAATATGATTCCTTATTGTGATTAGCTAGCTAGTTCTACGTTTGCCACTAATATATCCATATCTGTCATGTTTGAATAATAATTGCCATGTTGTAAATATTTGTAGAAACTATGGACACCCAGCCACGAGACGAAGCACAAAAAGCATTGTTGAGGGACATAATCGCACAAGGAAGTGATGCCGTCTGCTCGTTGATGTTTCTCAACGACAACGATGGTCTAGAAGGAGAGGGTGAAGAAGCAGCTGGCTATTATTTACATGGCTCCGATGACCCAATGCCGGTGCAAGAAGGAGAGGGTGAAGAAGTAGACCGTGAGGACGGCTCCAGTGATCACCAAACCGAGTCCGGCCAGGTATATATATTAGTTAAGCTTGTGCTGACTAGCTAATTGATGCATTCATTGTTTTGGTATGTACACATATTAATTAACTCTCGTCTTTGTTCTTTTTTCTAGCCCTCCGGATCGAGCACAACTTCGGTAAAGAGACGAGGCCCGAAGAAAAAGTTGAGCTCGGATGAAAAGTTTGAGATCATAGAAATCGCATGCGACGGACAACTGGTTGAACCCTACCGGACAAAGAAGGCATTTGTTGCTCAGTGTGGGGTTCTGGTTAGGGACAAGATCCCGATCAGCATCCACCAATGGTATGAGCCTAAGAACGAAGACCCTGAGGTGTCTTATGTCAATGATATGCAGAAAAATGATCTTTGGACTGAGCTGAAGTCAAATTTCACCCAACCACCAGAGGATGATCCGGAGAAGCCAGTTATAGAGCCATTAATCAAGTCTTTTGCTCTGAAGAAGATGGCAGACCTATTCAGGAATTGGAAGAAAGACCTCAATAGGTATGTCGATAAAAATGAGACACCAGAATTCAAGGGCAAATATGAGAAGATCAGAGATGACTGGCCCGTATTTGTGGCCCACAAGACATCGGAAAAGAGTAAAAAGATGTCAGCGACAAACAAGAGAAATGCTGCGAAGAAGAAGCTTCACCATCGCACGGGGTCAGGTGGCTACCTCGTAGGCCGGCCTAAGTGGGCCAAGGCTGAGAATTATCTGCTTGATAAAGGGATCGAACCAGAGACAATGAACTGGCCAGACCGTTGCCGGACTTGGTTCTTCGTGGCCGGCGGAACCTTGGACCCTATAACAGGGATGTGCATTTGGACGGACGAACAATTGGACATACCAGTCAAGAGGCTTCAGCAATATATCGAAGCAGCGCAGCAAGGGACGTTCGTTCCAGACAGGGAGAAGGACGAGCTCACAATGGCCCTCGGGAATCCTGAGCACCCTGGACGGACACGAGGCACGCCAGTCTCCGTTTCGTGGAAGGCTGGATTTCCAGACGCAGGGGGTTACAAAACCCAGGAGAAGGAAGAAACTGGAGCAGAGCCAACTGCAGGCGCTGCATGAAAGGGTAATGGGGCTAGAGGAACGAGAAGCAGATCACAGCAAACGACCTGCCGAAGCTTCCCCCGAAGCTACCCCGCCATCTCAGCGGAGAAGCAGCATGGCTTCCACCGAGCTGCTTCAGCCGGAGCATGCCTTGACGGCTCCTGCCAGCTATCCCGTGGATGCTATCACGGAGTCTCAAAATTGCCACCTTATGGCGGAATAGAGCAATTTGAAGGTCAAGGCGGCTGTTGGCTCTGTTTATCCTACTAAAGCCGACTCAACTTTTCACTGCCGGCCGATTCCAGAAGGATATGCTAAGGTGATGGTAGATGAAATAACGGAGGAATTTGAGGACCTCCGGCTTGACCACCCTACCGGTGAAGGGGAGTATCGGCTGGGTTCTGCTCTAAAGACTCCATGCCTATGGCGGAAGGATCTCATCAATCTTCCGAACTGGACGCCTCCGCCTCCTCCTCCTCCTCCGGCGAGTCAGGGCACTCCGCCTCCTCCACCGCCTCCTCCTCCGGCGAGTGACGATCAGGGCACTCGGCCGGCTCCTTCTCCGGCGCGCGGCGGCACTCCGCTTCCTTCTCCACCTGCGCTGGCGCGTCCGAGCAGCCAGCCTCCTCCTTCTCCGCCTCGTCAGCAAGGGCGGAAGAGACCGGCCGCCGCTCCGGCTACTCCGGCGCGTCGTAGTCGTTCTCCTCCGCCTCATAAGCAAGGAAAGAAGACATCCGCTCCGTCTGCTCTGCCGGCGTCTAGCAGTACAGCCAAAGGCGGGAGGAGATACAGATTCGGTCCTTCTCTGAAGACTCCAGAGAAGTTACCGTACTAGAGGAGCGAGGAGGAAAATGCGAAGATCGCGCAGACCGAAGTGGATGACTGGTTTCAAGGGTTGAAAGCAAAAAGACATCCACCTCCAGAGGAGAAGGTAGATCCGGTGAAAGCGAAGCGCACTCTGGTTGCCCTAACAAAACCACCCAAGTCTCCGCCGAAAGGCAACTATGAGCATATTATTGGAAAGGCATTTGTCGAAGCGGAGAGGTCGGGAAGTACTAAAAGTGATCAAAGGATGAAAGAACGACGAGCTGGGAAACAAATTGCCCAGCTCGGCGAACAAGCGAAGCAATCGTGCCCCCCGCTCAAGGTGCCTGCTAGCGACATCGTCGATCCGAGGATGGTGCCCAGTTATGGCAATCCTGCAGATTACTTGCCTGACGATGCACATTATGATTTCTTGGAGGTGCAGATACAAAGATACGAGTAAGGGAAGCCTCTCGTCAAAGATGAAAGTTCTCTATCAACGATTATGCGAAGATTGCATGATTGGTACATGAAAACCTGCAAAGAGTCTGAGGGGAGGAGTACTTTGTATGTGAGAGTTAAAAAGGAGCATGACCTCCTTGGAATTGAACTGTTGCCTATTCCATTTGAGGAGTTCTATCAGTTTTTCAATCAATTGGCCCTCGATAAAGCAACGGTCACCTGCTACTATTTGTAAGTAGTACTACTTCTGTCATTAAGTCTCTCTATATAACTCAGCCCTTTCATTGCATGTATTTATAATTATCCTCACTATATTATGCAGATTGAAGATCGCCGAATTGAAGAAAAGACAAGAGGGTGATATTGGGTTCATTAACACATATCTCATAGATAAAACTGAGGTTGAATTTCATAAAGAAAATACCGAGGCCAACTTGCTACAATCGTTGGTAATAAATGAACACAAAGATATAATACTCTTTCCTTACAACTTCAAGTGAGTGTTACTGTCTTGTGGCATATTCGGTTTCCTTATTAGTCCAGGTTATAGTAATGTAATATTGATGAGTTATGCATGTGTGCACAGCTACCACTATATTCTCCTAGAGATTAAGCTTGAGAAGGGAGTAGTAACTGTCTTAGACTCCAAGCGAAAAGATCCCAAGGAGTATGCGGACATGACTGAAATGCTCGAGAAGTAAGTTAAATCGATCATTATCCACCATATCAGCAACTTTGTTCATTTCTGATATCAAGTAATTGTTTTCTTTGTATGGCAGGGCTTGGAGAAAATTCACCAAAAAAGCTCCGGGACTACCGAAGAAGCTGCAATTTAGACACCCGAAAGTAAGTACTATATAGTAGCATATTCCACGCATCTCCTAGTGATTCAAGCGCTAGTTTCATCAATACCATTTAGCATGCTTGCTAATTATCAGTTTGATTGACATCTATTTTTTGTAAAGTGGTTGCGGCAGGAACAAGGGAATGATTTTTGTGGATACTACATTTGCGAGTCCATCCGCCACACGACCTGTGAGCGGGGCTACTCCGACAAACAATATGAAGTGCATAAATAACAATATTCACAATTTTATTTTATTACCATTATTTGTGTTGAGTTTCATTCATTCAGATATATATATATATATATATATATATATATATATATATATATATATATATATATATATATATATATATATATGTTTCAGACGCGGGATGAACTCCTAGCACCAGATCGCCTGCGAGCAATTCAAGAGGAATTGGCGGCATTCTTTCTTGACCACGTGATCGCTGAAGACGGAGAATACTATGTGGACCACGCGTCTGTACGTTAGGAGATTATATTTGTAAAAGATAATTATTGTATATATGTAGCCGGTAGTGTCGGATAGATATACGAGAACTTGTTGTTTGACCAATCTCTCGGAGAAGGAGATGTGGTCGATGTCACTTCCCTCCTGCCTGGGCTCAGCGGACAGGCCACGTGGAGGCCCATCTGTCCTGGTTCTGGATTGAATTGGGACTAAAGGGTCAGGGCATTAGTACCGACCCTTTAGTCCCGGTTCATGAACCGGGACTAAAGGCCCTCACCAACCGGGACTATAGGCCCTTTTTCTACTAGTGTAGTGTGCTTGTAAATAGATGGCAACTCTCTTTTTTTTACTTGAACATGTCAGTTGCCATGTGTTTTGCAGGGTACACGGCAACTGCCTAGTGTGCATGTAAGCAGATGGCAACTCTCTTTTACCCGAGTTGCCATGTGTTTTTACATGGTACATGGCAACTGCCCTAGCGTGCACGTAAGCAGATGGCAACTCTTCCTTTTACACGACAACTGCCCTAGCATGCTTGTGAGCACATGACAACTCTCTCAACTGCCTAGTGTTAGTAGGTGGCAACTCTTAAAGTTTTGAAATCATGGCAACTGCAGTAGACTAGACCATACATGGCAACTGCAGTTAAATGAACATGGAAGAGGGTCCAGACCATGGGAACTGCCGGGACGCTGGTGATTGTCACGTGGGGCGTGCGGGACAATAAGGCAAGAGGCCCGACGTACGGGCGTGTGGGCGTTATCTATTTTGCCCACATGCATGCATGTGAGAGGGACCGCGAGGAAAAAAAGGGCGTGTGGGCATTACTTGTTTTGCCCACACGTAGGCGTGTGGGCTGATCCTCTTAAACACCACATAAATTATGTGGGCAGATCCCTTAACGCCCACACGTGTGGGCGTTATCGGCGTCCTTCTTTTTTCTTCGAAAACACTAACGCCCACACGTGTGGGTGTTTGCATATTGCCCACACGCGTGGATCCGCGTCCGTTTGTGAGCGCATGAATCTTGTCATCTTTTTAGTGCCACATAGGACTGGGCTGGTGTGTGGGCATTCACCCGGTCTCCCACACGGCCGTTTCAGCACACGGGAGGGGCCGGTGTGTGGGCGTTTAGCAGTTCGCCGACACGCCACTTTTCACTAACGCACAAGGGCTGGTGTGTGGGCATTTGCCATCTCGCCCACACGCCCGTGTCGTCTCCCACACCCAAGTTGCCACTTACCATGTGTTTTGCAGTGTACATGGCAACTGTCCTAGTGTGCTTTATAAGCAGGTGGCAACTCTCTTTTTTTTACCCCGAACATGTCAGTTGCCATGTTTTTTTGCAGAGTACACGACAAATGCCTAGTGTGCACGTAAGCAGATGGCAACTCTTTTTTACCCGAGTTGCCATGTGTTTTTTGCATGGTACATGGCAACTGTCTTAGCGTGCATGTAAGCAGATGGCAACTCTTCCTTTTACATGGCAACTGCCCTAGCATGCTTGTGAGCACATGGCAACTCTCTCAACTGCCTAGTGTTAGTAGGTGGCAACTCCTAAAGTTTTGAAATCATGGCAACTGCAGTAGACCAGACAATACATGGCAACTGCAGTTGAGCAACCATGGTAACTATAGTTGACTGACATGGCAACCGTAGTTCAGCGACATGGCAAGTGCCCTGCTCGTGGCCCTTGGCAACGAACCCGGGTGGCTGGGAGACGTACACCTCCTCGTTAAGGTCGCCATTGAGAAACGCCGACTTGACGTCCATGTGGTGTACCTCCCACCCGCGGTGAGCGGCCACGGCAAGGATGAGCCGCACAGACTCCAGCCTTGTCACCAGAGCGAAGACTTCCTCGAAATCCACTCCCTCACGCTACACATAGCCCTTTGCAACGAGGCGCGTCTTATGCTTGACAATGGCGCCGTGCTCGTCCTTCTTCACCTTGAACACCCACTTGAGCTCGATGGCTCGGTGCCCAGCAGGTAGTGTGGTGAGTGTCCAAGTGGCGTTGTCGTTGATCGACGCCAGCTCGTCCAGCATCGCATGGCGCCAGCAATCCTCTCGCTCGGCCTCCACGAACGTGGTCGGCTCCTCGCTGGCCATCAGATGCAAGACGTCGTCGTCATCAACGTCCTCTTACTCAGGCTGTTGCAGTGTTGCCGCAGCCTTGCCCAGGAGATCCCCCATGCGCCGAAACCTGTGGGGGGCGCCAATGCTGTCGTCGGCGTCGAACAGCTCCGACCTTGCTGTTAGCAGGGTCGCGAACAGCCTCTCGGGAACCACCTTGCTTGATGTCGGGGTGTCTGGAGACACCATACCCGGGGACGGTGTTCTTGGGTTGCGGTTCCCGGATCCACACCTCCCGGGCTTCCCGGCGTGGCAATTCCCGAGGTCTTGCTTCCCGGGGTTGTAGAGTAGATCGGGTACTCTACGGTGAAGGAGCTGCTTGTCGGGGACTCCCCCGACGTCTCCTAAGTCCATCGCGCATCTTCGTCGAAGATGACGTCGCGCGAGACATGCACACACTTTGAGACGGGGTCGTACATCTTGTACGCCTTAGAGCCCGTCTCATAGCCCATGAACACCATTGGGGTGCTCCTGTCGTCGAGCTTCTTCAGCTGTGTACGCGTCGTCTTGACATGCCCAACACAGCCAAAGGTGCGGAGGAAGTGTACATCGGGCTTCCTCCCATACCACGCCTCGTAAGGCGTCTTGCCGCTGACGCTCCTTGTGAAGGAGTGGTTGAGGATGAAGACGGCCGTGAGCACGGCCTCCCCCCAATACTTGCTCGGCACCTGCTTTGCCTTGAGCATGCAAGGTGCCATCCCGAGCACCGTCTGGTTCCTCCGCTCGACGACGCCGTTCTGCTGCGGCGAGTAAGGGGCTGTGAGGTGACGTTGTACCCCTTTCTCGTCACAGTGCTTGTAGACGTGGCTGACGTGAACTCACCGCCACGGTCCGTGCGCAGCACGCGCAGCTTGTGGCCACTTGCTGCCACTTGCTGCTTGACGATGGCTCGCTCCGCCTCATCCTTGGAGGCGAGGAGCAGTACCCACATGAACCTGCTGTAGTCGTCGACTAGGAGCAGGATGTAGCGACACCCTCCTGGCGTTGCTGGGGTGATTGGACCGCAGAGGTCCCCATGAACCAGCTCCAGGGGTTTCTGCGCCCGCTAGCGTGCCTTCTCGGGAAAGGGCAGACGCCGCTTGATAAGCAGCCTCTTCTGCTAGTCGCGCACGGTGAGAACACCGCGCTGGATGCCGATGTCAAACCAACCCTTGTCGAGCTGTCCGACACTCACGACGCTGCTCTTGAGCGCCGGGATGAGGTAGACATCCGTGAACACCCTGTGATCACCCCCTTTGTCAGCGAAGACAACGGTCCCGTGCCCATGGATCTCCACCACGGACCCGTCTGCGAACCGCACCTTCCCGGTGATTGAACGGTCCAGCTCCGCGAACGCGTCGACCGAACCAGTCATGTGGTTCGTGGCGCCAGTGTCGAGGAACCAACCCTCACTTTGCTTGCCGCCTGCAAGCGTGGGTGTGGTCACGGCTCTCTCCTCGTTGAGGAAGACGTAGCCGCACGCACACACCGTTGTCGGGGAGCCATCTCCCATCATCACGGTGGACCCCGAACACTTCGGCGTTGGGGTGTGGATGACCTAAGTCTCCGTGCGCTCCTGCACGGAGTCGATGGTCGCCAGCATCATGGTCGGAGCATCGTCCGCCATATGCGTCGCGCTAACTTGCGCGACCTTGTCGGGTCCCGTGGTCGTCGGGGACGCCGTCACCGGGGTGTGGCTTCCCCACACCCGGGCCTTCATCGCCTCCCAGTCGACAGGCCCCGAGAACGTCGTTGTCAAGGTGTGGTCTGTCACTGGAGTGATGGTTCCCATGGACGGGCTCCATGCCTTCTGCACGGAATGGGTGGTTGTCGGGGCCGTGGTCGCGGGAGACGCTGAGCTCTCCTGCACCCGCTAGACTCTTGCCAGCATCATTGTCGGCCCGCCATCCACATCAGCCTGGACGAGGTTTGCTATTGCCGCAGCTGCCTCATCGGCTTTCCTACTTTGGCAATCCCGGATCCAGTGACCCGGCATGTCGCAGTAGCGGCACTTGCCACAGTTGCCAGCGCCTCGCCCTGCCCGGCTTGGCTTGCGACCGCGGTTGCCGCCACCGCTCTGGGTGCGGCCTCCGCCTCTACCGCGACCTCTACTTCCCGTGGGGGCGCCTCCCCCACTGCCGGAAGAGCCGTCATGGCCGCGCTGCTGAAGGCGTGCGTCCCACTGCTCTCTGGTGAGCAGTAGCTCGCCGCCAGCACGGTTGTCAGCTTCGTCGCCGCGCTCCTCGACGACCTTGAGTCGCCCTACCAACTCCTCGATCGTCATGGTGGAGAGATCCACCAAGCTCTCGATGGACCAGGCCAGTTGCTTGTACTGCCTGGGGACGACGCGGAGAAACTTGAGAATCACCATCTTGTTGTCGATGTGATCTCCGAGCGTTGCGAGCTCGTTGACGAGACCTTGCGGCCGCAAAGCGAAGTCGTTGACTTGTTCACCGGCCTTGAACCGGATCTCCTCGTACTGGAGGCGCAAGGTCTGGGCCTTCGACTCCCGTACGCGCTCCACGCCGATGCGCAGAGTCTTGATGGTGTCCCATGCTTCCTTGGCCGTCTCCTTAGCGCCATGGGTGAGCACCATCTCCTTTGGGACGGAGCACAAGATCGCCTCCATCGCCAGCCGGTCCTCCTCGTACTCGACATCGCCGGTTTCCACGGCTTTCCACATATGCCGCGCCTCCATGATGACTTTCATCAGAACGGACCAACTGGGGTAGTTGGTCCGCGTGAGGAGAGGGAAGGAGGTGCTGGATATGCCCACGTCTCGCACGGAGCGTGGCGCACCCAGCTCACCTCCCGGCCTGTCTCGCAGCGCGAGCGCGTCCGCCGCACAGGTGTCCTCAGCCGAGCTATGCTCGGCGGTCTTGGAACCCTCATTGGCGACGCCTACTTTCGGCATATGCTTCGGCATAACCTGGGGCTCTGATGCCAATTGTTGGCCCGAACTACTAGTGGTGTACTGATCTATACGGAAGATAGACCAAAGCACTGCAGCTAGTGCAGTCTATAACGCGCACACACACAAGCACCGGAGCGGAGTACTGGAGGCTGATTGCCTCGTATTGAAGCTGAATGGAGTGGAATACATTACAACCGGGTGGAGTGGTGCTATTTATATAGCACTTACAAACCGACTATAGGGCTAAGATATTTCTACTAGCTGGCCACCTCATCTCATACGTGTCCCACACTAGAAACTGCTAGCAAGTTACGTAGAGCTTTCTACAGCTAGCTATCTTACCTTAACTACTAAGCAACGCAAGTGTTACCGACTTGCCGACCTGCCGATTTACTACCTTGCTAAGAAACAGCTACTGCTGCCAACATGCAACCATGCATGCATCTGTGTAAATGCTGCTGACCAAGGTTGACCCAACACCGGATATGTCCCAAGAAATTCAAAACGGACGCAGCAAGCGGCTGAGGGTGAGGCACCGCACACCTGGACGGCTGCACGGCGATGGAGACCACCAGGGCGGTGGCCACATCACGGGTCGCAGGCAACCGCACCAGCTTGGCCTCGCCCCTACATATCTGGCAGCAAGTGGAGGTGAACGAGGTGGCGCCCAGGAGCTTGGATTGAGGGAGTGTTGGAAAGTCACTTCGCCACGTTCCTCAGCTGGCTAACTCCACGATCGCGTCGCCAGGAGCTCCAACGGGCACGCACTGCGTGCGTGCTTATCCCTGCATGCCAGGAGGATTACCGGCCCATGCCGTTGTATCTCACACGATCTCCCTGCTCCCTCTCGTCGCTGAATCTGTATATAAGTGTACACTTGAGTCATCAATAAAGTAGGGCGTGAGATTGCATTACTTAACTTGGTATCAGACGCCGAGCACCTCTGGTCCTCTTCCTGCTTCCGCTTCCACCATGCACCGCCTCCTCCGCCGTACCCGTTCGGCGGACTTCGACGCACCGGCGCCCGCTCCCTTCGCCGCGGTGCCCCTCGCCGCCGCGGCGCCTGCCGCACCGGCGCCCGCGGTCACCACTCCCCCGGTCGCCACGGCCCCCGCTGCGCGCCCCGGACCCTCCGTGTCCGATCGGGGCAAAACACCCGTTCCTGACGGCGCCATGGCCTCTTCCTCGTCAGCACCCCGCCCGTCTCCTCCGCCCCCTACGGGCGTTCTGCGCACCGCTGGCAGTACTCCTGCTCCCCGTCTCGCATTCGGTGGCACCAGCGGCGCCCTTGTCACACACTACTTCACCTCCAAGCTCCAGTTGGAGTCGGGGAACTACTCTTGTTGGCGCCAGCTCTTCTACGTCATCGCCTGCAAGTACGAGGTCCAGCACCACCTCGACATCGCCACCGAGCCGCTCGGCCAGAGCGCCGTGTGGAGAAACGACGACCTCCCCATCGTGCTGTGGATGCATGGCGTGGTCGACGATGACCTCCTCGACGTCGTCGCTACCCCGGCCAGCTCCGCCTACGACATCTGGTCTTAGCTCCACCTCCTCTTCATGGACAACCAGGCCGGGCGCGCCGTCATCCTCGGTCCAGAATTCCACAGCTTCGTCCAGGGCGACCTCTCCGTCGCCGAATACAGCAGGCGTCTCAAGTCCCTCGCAGATGCCCTTGAGGACGTCGGCGAGCGTGTCACCGACCAGTCCCTCACACTTCAGCTCATCCGCGGTCTCAACCGTAAGTTTCACGTCATGGCTACCCTACTGTCGATGCAATCGCCGTTCCCAACCTTCGTGCAGGCGCGCTCGAGGCTGCTCATGGAGGAGATTTCGGCCAACGAGCGGGCGCGCCTCGATGGACGGCCTGAAGCCACGGCCACCGCGCTCGCCATCGGCCACAGCCCGGGCGGCTCCTCCTCCGACCGCGCTCCTGATCGCGCCTCCACCGATCGGGGCAGGGGGCCGGTCGCGCCGCAATCTGGTGATCGCGACCGCGGAGGGCGCGGATGTGGGCGTGGGCGCGGCCGCGGCCGCGGCGCCCAAACTCCTGGCAGCCCCTCCTCCGGCCGCGCTGCTGCTCCTTCCGGTTTCGGCTCGTCCTCGTCACTGCCCACCGGCTACTTCGCCCCGTACGGGGCGCTCCTTCCGGGTCTTCCTCAGCCTCGCGCACCGTGGGCCGCACCGAACGCTGCGGGTGTTCTAGGCCCGCGCCCGCCGCCTCCTCATCAGGC
Organism: Triticum aestivum; assembly: GCF_018294505.1. Taxonomy (NCBI): domain Eukaryota; kingdom Viridiplantae; phylum Streptophyta; class Magnoliopsida; order Poales; family Poaceae; genus Triticum; species Triticum aestivum. The sequence goes on along the minus strand of NC_057813.1, from coordinate 755,042,927 downwards.
CTACCCGGTGGCCGCCGCGGCCTCCTCCAATGGGTCGTCTTGGGAGCAGTACAACCAACTGTACGCCGCGCTGCAGAACCTCTCCGTGCAGCACTAGCAGGCCGGCGGCGCACCGGACTGGTTCCTCGACACGGGCGCTACGTCGCACGTCGCTGGTAAGACGAGCTCTCTCACCTCGTATGGTTCCCCCTCGCTGCGTCATTCCTCAGGCATCCTCGTAGGCGACGGCTCGCGTATTCCTATTACTGTCGTCGGCTCCACATCTCTCTCCAATTTTTCTCTCAATGACGTTCTCATTTCCCCTACTATTATCAAGAATTTAATCTCCGTGCGCCGTTTTACACAAGATAACTTTGTTTCTATAGAGTTTGCCCCGTTCGGTTTTGCCGTGAAGGACCTAGCAACGGGGAGAATGATTATGAGATCCAATAGCCACGGAGAGCTCTACCCATTCTTCACCAACTCCGGCGTCCAAGAAGCTCTCTCCGTCATCACCGGCGACCTCTGGCATCAACGTTTGGGACATGCTAGCAATAAATCCGTTTGTGCTTTAGCTCGTGATTTACTTCCCTCATGTAATAAAGACTTGCCTAGCACCACTATTTGCTCCTCATGTAAATTAGGCAAGCAGCCCCGGCTGCCCTTTTCCCTTTCTGTATCAAAAACAAGTGCACCCTTTCAACTAGTTTATTGTGATTTGTGGACGTCCCCTGTTCTTAGTTTCTCCGGGTTCCAGTACTATCTCGTTATTCTAGATGATTATACGCACTACTCGTGGACGTTCCCATTACGCAACAAATCTGACACTGCCAATACTATTTCCCGTTTCTTCTCTTACGTCCTTACGCAATTTCATACTTCCATACAGTGCATGCAGTGCGACAACGGCGGTGAATTTCTCACCTCTTCGTTGCGTGACTTGTTTTCTCGTCACGGGGCTTTGTTTCGACTCTCATGCCCTCCCACTTCGCCGCAGAATGGGAAGGCCGAGCGCCTCATCCGGACTACCAACGATATACTACACGTCCTCCTCATCCATGCCAAACTCCCACCCCCGTTCTGGGTCCAAGCACTTCACACGGCCACCTACATTCTCAACCGACGACCTTGCACTGCCATCAACTTCGTCACACCGTACTACCAGCTTCTAGGGCACCATCCTACCTACGACCACATGTGTGTGTTCGGCTGCCTTTGTTTTCCCAACACTGTTGCAACCGCGCCGCACGAACTCGCGCCCCGCTCATCCCGCTGTGTTTTTCTTGGGTACCCCCTGGAGCACAAAGGCTACCGATGCCTTGATCTCTCCTCCCGTAAGGTTATTATCTCCAGGCACGTAACTTTTGACGAACAAGTTTTTCCCTATCTCCCTCCCGAACCTGCACGGCGCACGACACCCTCAGCTGCCACAGAAAATCCCGGGATCCAATCTATCCCGAAAACCCGCGCGCCACCTACCTCGTACCGGTCACCGCGCCGATCCTTCCACCCAACTCACGTGCCTCGGATCGGCCGCTGGCCCCGCCTCTCCAGCCACTCCTCCCACGCCACGCCCGGGGCCACCACCACTCCACCCGCACGCCACGCCACACCCAGGGCTGCCACCATGTCCAAACTCCACCGAGCCGACAGAATCCCCTGGCGCATGCACGTCCCGCCACGCCTCTCCTGGTCCACCAAACCTTCCGTCTGTGAACCCGCGCATGCACCCGATTGCACCCATGCACCCACTCCCGACGCGCCACCTATGCCGTCTCTCCCGCCCCGCGCTATTCCCGTCGCTCCACCAGCAAATTAGCAACGCATGCGTACACACAGCAAGTCCGGCTTCGCCCAGCCTAAGACACTTCACATCGCCACCTCCGGCATCAGTCCCATTCCTTCCTCTTATCGTGTAGCCCTCCAGGACCCTAACTGGCACGCCGCGATGCTTGAGGAATATAACACACTGATGCGGAATAATACTTGGTGTTTAGTGTCTCGTCCTGCAGGTGCGAACGTCGTGACAGGCAAGTGGATCTTTCGGCATAAGTTCCACCCCGACGGGATGCTCATGCGCTACAAAGCGCGGTGGGTACTTCACGGCTTCACCCAGCAGGCCGGCGTCGACTATGCTGAGACGTTCAGCCCCGTCGTCAAGCCGGCCACCATTCGGACGGTGCTCAGCATTGCCGCCGGCAAGTCTTGGCCCATTCATCAGTTGGACGTCAAGAATGCCTTCCTCCATGGGCATCTCGCGGAGACTGTCTACAGCCACCAGCTGAACCGTTCCTTGTAGGGTCTCAAGCAGGCACCGAGGGCGTGGTTTCAGTCGGTTCACCTCCTACATGCGCACGCTCGGCTTCGTAGCATCGCGGGCGGACTCATCCTTGTTCGTCCTCCGCCGCCGATAGCACCTGGCGTACCTGCTGCTCTACGTCGACGACATCATCCTCACCGCGGACTCCCCCATCGTCCTCGACTCGGTCATTCAGGCGCTCCATCGGGAGTTCTCAATGACGGACCTCGGTGCACTCTATCACTTCCTCGGCATCAACGTCACCACCACGGCGCGCGGATTGTTCCTCTCCCAGGAACAGTACGCACTGGAGATCCTCGACCGTGCGGGCATGCTCAATTGCAAGCCCCTCTTCACTCCGGTCGACATGTTGGCCAAGCTCTCCGTCGACACCGGGCCGCTCTTCCACGACCCGTCTCTCTACCGCAGCTTGGCCGGTGCCCTCCAGTACCTCACGCTGACGCGCCCTGATCTCTCCTACGCCGTCTAGCAGTGTTGTATGTTCATGCAGGCACCCCGGGACTGTCACTTCCAGCTCGTGAAACGCGTGCTCCGGTACTTGCGTGGTATGGCGCATCTTGGGCTTCGCATCCATCGCGACACCACCACTAAGCTCGTCGCCTACTCCGACGCCGATTGGGCCGGCTGCCCCGACACAGGGAAGTCCACCTCGGGCTACTGTGTGTACCTTGGCTCCAACCTCCTTACCTGGTCGTCGAAGCGGCAAAACACCGTCTCGCGGTCCAGTGCCGAGGCCGAGTACCGGGCCGTCGCCAACGCCGTCGCCGAGTCGGTGTGGTTGCACCAACTCCTTGGCGAACTACATCAACCACCGTCGCGTGCTACCGTGGTCTACTGCGACAACATCAGCGTCGTGTACATGTCGAGCAACCCAGTGCAGCACCAACGCACGAAGCACATTGAGATTGATCTCCACTTCGTGCATGAGCGTGTCGCGCTGGGGGAGATACACGTCCTTCACGTCCCCACGAGCTCGCAGTTCGCCAACATCTTCACCAAGGGCTTATCGGCGCTGGTCTTCCTCGACTTCCGGTCCAGTCTCAACGTCGACGAGCCCCAGGTTTCGACTGCGGGGGTGTTGGAAAGTCACTTCGCCACGTTCCTCAGCTGGCTAACTCCACGACCGCGTCGCCAGGAGCTCCAACGGGCACGCACTGCGTGCGTGCTTATCCCTGCATGCCAGGAGGATTACCGGCCCATGCCGTTGTATCTCACACGATCTCCCTGCTCCCTCTCGTCGCTGTATCTGTATATAAGTGTACACTTGAGTCATCAATAAAGTAGGGTGTGAGATTGCATTACTTAACTGGGAGGATGCGTGCTCCGGTTCCGGCACAGGCCTTCGCCGCCGGCGGCGGCGGGGGTTGAGGCTGTTAGCAATAATCTTGATTAGGTTGATGATCGCTAGTTAATTAAGGTACGTGTGCATGTTGTGCATGCACGTGAAGTGTCATAGTAGTATACGGTGTAGTAGGCTGCCGTGTAGTATAGTATATTAGTAGTACGTATTGGATTCAACTTCGTGTACTTGTAGGAGTCCAAGAGTCCGGTTTAAGACTTATGCGTGTCTACGAGTTTAGACTGAGTCCAAGTTGGTTATTGTTAGCTTTGAGGCTGGCCGACGTGTATATATAGATACACAGGCCTGCAACTTTGTAACACCGTCGAGAAAAGAAGAAAATAAAAAGAGAAGAAGAAAGGCACGACACGTGCCTTTGGCCATCAAGTTTCTGTGTGTGCGTGTTCATTGTGATTTGATGTGATCGATTCTGTGGGCGAATCCCAACAATTGGTATCAAAGCAAGGTCGATCTGAAACCACGCTTGCCCCGGGGTGGCGACCCGACTAGCGCCTCGGGGCGGGCGATATGGTCGCTGGGTGGTGCAGCGACGAGGAGCGGCGGGCCATGAAGTCGCTGGATGGTGCAGCGACGGGGAGGATCGAGCGATCGTCGTTCGGCGGAGCGACAAGGAGGGAGGCGGCAGGCTGTAGTCGGCAAGGCGGAGGAAAGAGATCGTTGACAGGAGTGGTGGTGCCGTGGTGCGGTACCGGAAGAGTCGTCAAGATCGTCGTCCGCGGGGATAGATGAGTTGAAGAGTCGTGCGAGTTTGTGTGACTGGTCGTCGTCGTGTCAGTGAGTCGTCGTCATCGTCGTCGTCATGTCCAAGTGCTTGTCTCTGTTAGGATTGTTGAAGATGAAGCGTGTCATGTTCGATGGGCTGTCTGGTGTGGTGTAGCACCAAGGGCGAAGACGTGAAGTGGAGATCAAGCTCAGGCGTATAGTGGGACGAGGACCAGTGAAGGGGAGCCTCTTCAATGAGGACCTGACTCTACATGGGACGGTGTGTGATCCGTTGGCATGTATTGCGTTAGGGGTGACCGATGGTGTTGCCTGGCAGCGTGACTGGGAGTTTGGATCATACGTTGAGGAGGATCGTCAAGTTGCGGATCTACAACAAGTCAAGATTAGGAGAAGTGCGAGGAAGATGCACTAGTGCAGAACCGGGCAATAGCACCGGTTCGTAAGGCCCTTTAGTGCCGGTTCCATAACCGGCACTAAAGTGTGGGCACTAAAGGCCCCCCCTTTAGTACCGGTTCAGCACGAACCGGTGCTAAAGGGCAACCACGTGGCACGAGCCAGCTCCGGGGGCCTGGAGCCCTTTAGTACCAGTTGGTAAGACCAACCGGTACTATAAGGTTTGGGGTTTTTTTAGTTTTATGATTTCTTTTTCATTTAATTTTGTGTTTCCATTTTAATTCTTTTTCGTTTGCTGGTATTTTACGATACTACACATTATACATGTTATGCATATATATGTATATAGAATTTCAAGTAGAACCAATCATGCATATATATATCATCAATGTCTCACAAACCACCATATTAATTAATTCACACATACACACATGTATAGCTATATACAATTTCTCCTACATATGCATGTTGCCTTCGGAGCCAGTGGCATTAGCCTAATTGGTGCCTTCGGAGCACGATGACAATTGGAAGTGGTTTTCATGGGGGCGGTAGCGGGTAATAGTATTCTCCCTTCGGATTTATGACCTGGTCGAGCAAAAATCCCGCTATTTCCTCTTGAAGTGCTTCTACGCGCTCCGTTTCTAGGAGCTTCTCCCGCACCTCTTTGAACTGTTAAGAAGGAGATCAATATGCATGTGTATTAGTTGTGTGACTAGACATCGATAATGGTGTAAAAATTGTGAATAGTGTTCTGACAAGCGTACCCATTCCTGTCTTTGAGATCTGCTCCTTTCGGACGCCATCATGCGAATGTTCTCGCAAACGCAGAATGCACACAGATCGGTCCCCTGCGCCTGCTTCAAGGCCTTTACGAGAATGGAATTTGATCAGATAATAATTAATCAAGCATGATAATTAAAGAGATGGCAGCTAGCTAGCTAGCTAGTACTACTTAATTACTTACCTTGGGTCGAAACCATTTAAGCTTTTTCTTTCCATTCGCCTTGCGTGACGCTGATGAACCTTGCCCAAGCCCTGCCCGCCGACAAAGAAAATGAATAAAGGGGTTATTAAATAGTTCATATCATGAAATGACGAACTAAATAGGCCGAGATATATAGTTAATAATGATTGAAATTACCTATTGACTATCCCAAACAAGATGTTATAGTCAGTTTTTTCTTTGAGTAGTGAGTCCAGTATTTCAACTGTTCCAGCGTCAACTTTAATGATACACAAGACCCAGTGAAATCTGCATGCACACACGTTTGCATGTCTTAATTAAGCGGGCATATGTAAGCAAAAACATGTAGCTAGCTAGTAGGCAAAAACAGAGAATTTGTAGTACAAGACAGTGTGACTCACTGGAAGTTGTAAGGAAGTAGTATATCTTTATTGTATTTGAGGCTCTTCAAGAACTCTAGCATGTTGTCCTCTACGGCCTTTTGATGATGTGGATTTATTAGCCATGTGTATTCATTAACGGTGTTTGGGTCAATGAACCCAATGCCAAAGCGTCCACCTTTTCTCATTTCATACATCTTCATCCTGCATAATATACCACAGAAAAGAATATAGTGAGGATAATTACAGGTAATGATTGATCAAAAGGATCACTACAGCTAGCTTGAGACTTAAATTACAGAAAGAAATCACTTACAGACAATAGCAACTGACGATAGATTTGTCGAGTGCATCTTGATTGTATAACTGAAACAGTTCAGAATACTCAACGGACAGAGCTTTCTTATGGAAGTAATGCTCCTCCTTGACATTCACCATGAGGGACAATCGATTAGAAATCTTGGTAATGTTCATGTACCATTGATGCAATTCATACATTCTCGTTGGGAGATTCTTGACCTTGTCTGGCTTGACCAAAGGTTAGCCCCGGACATATTTCCGTTTTATTTCATCCTCTGTAAGCACAGGCATGGGCTCGATCTCGAGGAGTTGTCCAACAGTGATGTTGAGAACTTCAACCTGCATTATATGGTCCTTGGTTATTACCACATTGCCCACCTAGAATACGTAAACTGTTTGCCCACAATAATATTGGGCGCGCGTACTATCACATGTTGTTGGCACAACAAGCGAGGGGATCGATTGCGCCGCCTATTCTCCCAGCTGGGGAATGGTTTTCCCGCATTTTTTGACAGCTGCTTGTTGTTTGCTCGATCCCGAGCTCGCCTCCTTACGTAGACGTGCTCGATTTAACTTCCTGATGTGGCGCTCATAGTGTGTGTCAACAGGCTTGGGAGCTGGTGGTTGAGCCATACGAATGAAGTGGTCAATCGTTTCCTCAGGCACTTTCTCCCTTGGCGGCGGTGGCGGTTTCGGTGCAAAATGGGCTTCCACCTCGGCCTTTGATATGGCTGCGTTTTCCTCCTCGGACTTGTCATAAGGCCTCTGCGCAAGAGGCGTGAGGCTTGGACCATATTTATATCGCTTGCCTTCGCCTGTACTTCCTGTACTACCTCGACTCGTACCGCTACGCACCATAGCTGCGGGGTGTCTCTTCTGCGATTGCTGAGGCGGCGGAGACGGCTGACAAGGCTGAGTTGGACGAGGAGGAGTGGCCTGAAGCTGTGCCGGACTTGGAGGAGGAGTGGCCTGAGGTTGTGCCGGACTTGGAGGAGGAGTGGATGTCTGACGTTGTGCCGGACTTGGAGGAGGAGGAGTAGCCTGACACTTTGCCGGAGTTGGAGGAGGAGTGGCCTGACACTTTGCCGGACTTGGTGGACTTGCAGGAGCGGGAGTCTGCTGACTCGGTGGCGGACTTCGACGAGGAGTCGGCTGACGCGCTGTCGGTGGCATTCGAAAGATGATGCAATCCTTTTTTCCATAGGATGATACGATGTTTGGCCTCTTCGAGAAAGTGCTCGTCGTCACCTCCAGGAATGTCAAGCTGTAGCTCCGAATATGGGTCCACTACCTCATCAACCAAGACACGAGCATAGCCCGCTGGAATCGGGTTGCAATGGAAGGTTGCCTCGGGGGGATTTGTAAAAGCAACGGCGTCCGCCACATTCATGGATATGTTCTTCATTTTGACGTGTAGCTCGCAGTTAGTGTTCTCCGTGATGTCATCCACGGGGTATCTATCCGGCATTGCGGCGTCCAGGGCGAACCCACGCTGCTTCTCGGCATGGATGGGGCGGTGCTATCCAATGCTGGATCATTCGCTAGCTGCTGCAGCTGCTGAGACCCCCTTTGCTGGGTAAGTGAGTCGATCTCCTCCTGCTGCCGCTGGAATTTGACTGCCAATTCCGCTTGACTTGCTTCTAGGCCTTGAAGGCGTTCATAGTCCCGCTTCCTCTACTCCTCCTCCATCTTCCTCTTCTTCTCCTCCGCAATCTTCTTTCTCGCACGGGTTCTGTAGTCGGTGTTCCAGTCTGAAAACCCCTCATACCACGGAATAGCGCCCTTGCCTCGTGTTCTTCCCGGGTGTTCAGGATTTCTCAGGGCACGCGTAAGCTCGTCGTTCTCTTTGTTGGGCTGGAACACCCCCGATCGTGCCTCTTCTATTGCAACAAGTATCGCATCGTCGTCTCCCTTCAGACTTGCCCTCGTCGAAACATTGCCTGTCTTTGGGTCCAACTCCCCCCCATGCGCATAGAACCAAGTCCTGCACCTGGAAGGCCAGCTCTTAGTAACCGGAGTGACACCTGCATCCTCCATCTCTTTCTCAGACTTATCCCACTTAGGCATTGCCACCGCATAGCCACCTGGCCCCAGCTTATGGAACTTATCCTTTTTTTTTGGCATTCTTCTTGTTTATTTTCGACCGTTCCTTAGCTAATTCCGAATCCTTGAATTTCACGAAATCGTCCCAATGAGCACGTTGGTTCTCTAGTGTTCCCTCGAATACTCGAGTCTTCCTTCCTCCATTGACGTACTTGTCCCATTCACGATTCTTGTGGTTCTTGAATGCAACCGCCATCTTCCTAAGAGCAGCGTCCTTGACTTTCTGCACATCTACTTCTGTGAAATGATCTGGTAGGGTGAAATGTTCCATGAGAGTATCCCAAAGCAGATCTTTTTGTCTTTTGTCGACAAAAGTAACATCTGGACGTGGAGCAGCGTCCTTTTTGTCTTTTTGTCTTTTGTCTTTTGCTGGCTCTCTCCATTCTTGAAGGGAGATCCGGAGTTGGTCCTTCACAACAACTCCGCACTGACGAACGAACTTGTCCGCAATCTTCTTAGGCGCTAATGGTTCGCCATTAGGTCTGATTGCCTCGATATTGTACTTTACGCCCTCCTTCAACTTTTTGTTCGGGCCTCGTTTCGTCCTTTTGCCTGAAGATTTGCTCGATCCGGATGGCTGAAAGAACAAAGATCGATTCGTTAATATATCTTCAAGTCATTTAAAACATGTGATGATCACCAGATGCCTGCTTATATAAATATATATACCTCTCCGGTCTTTGTTGTTTCAAGATCAACATTTTCTTCGTCATCATCATAATCATAGTTCATGACTTCATCAATTCGGTCGTCGCGATCGAATATCATATCACCCTCTCCGGTGTTGTTTAGAAATTCGGAGCCGTCATAATCTTCTTCATTCTGATCATCATCTGGCCCGTGAGGATGGCGTATCATATCGAACATGGCTGTTCTCCCTCTCTGCCGGTATTGTCCGCCATAGCTTTTATTTAACTAATCCAAAAGAAATTTAAAACAATTTAGTATTCAAATTACATCGTCTCGAATAATAGATATAATCTCGAATACATCATCTCGAATAATATATATAATCTCGAAATCATCGTCTCGAATAATAGATATAATCTCGAATACATCGTCTCAAATAATAGATATAATCTCGAATACATCATCTCGAATAATAGATATAATATCGAATACATCACTGGCTAGGTAGCTAATAAAGATCGAATACTACAGAAGAATCTAGGACACTCGCGGTTCCTGCGGCGCGGGCGGTGGACACCCAAAGAGAAGGAACCCTCACAGGATCATAGCTGAAGTGAGATCCCTGAAGAAACTGCCAGGTATTGGAGAACCTGCCGCCCTCTAACGCAACCATGTAGCGATGGACGTGCTCGTCCTCCTCCCTGACACGGCGACGTACCACGTCCGGCTGGGCCGGCTCCCTCCGCGCCGAAACTGGCCCACGCGAACGCCACCAAACGAGATGAGGGTCGACGACGGGACCCGGGGCCGGGTTCCTCATCAAGCGGCGCGCCCCTCCAGGCAGCACCTCCCAGTGCCAGCCCGGTGGAGCCCAATCCCGGACATGGGTCAGCCGGACGTCGTCGCGGACGTGTCGACGGCGAGGATGCGGGTCGGGCATCATCGAGAACAAATACTAGCTATATGCCCGCAAAAAGTAACATTTTTTTAATGATTGGAATTTGATAACGAAAATTTCTAACATTTCTATATAACTAACATTTCTATAACATGTCTAACAATGCTATATGTAACTAACTTTTCTATAACATTTCTAATATTTCTATAACTAAAAAACAGAAAAAAAAATTATAACATTTCTATATATATAACTAACATTTTTATAACTATTTCTATAACTAAAAAACAGAAAAAATTCTAACAATTCTAACTTTTTTATAACTATTTCTATAACTAAAAAACAGAAAAATTTCTAACAATTCTAACATTTCTAACTATTCTAACAATTCTAACATTTCTAACTATTCTAACAATTCTAACATTTCTAACTATTTCTGAAAAACAGAAAAATTTCTAACAATTTCTAAAAAACAGAAAAATTTCTAACTATTTGTATAACTAAAAAAAATGTATGTGTGTGTGTGTGTGCGCTCACCGGCGAGGCGAGGGACAACGGGGGGCGGCGACGGGGGCCGGGCGCGCGGCGACGGGGACAGCGACGGGCGCGGCGACGACGGGGATGACGACGACGGGGACAGGGACGGGGCGGCGACGACGGGGACGGGGACGGACGGGCCGGGGCCGCGACGACGACGGGGATGTACAGGGCGGCGCCGACGACGGGGACGGGGACGACGCGGGACGGGCCGGGACCGGGCGGCGGTGACGACGGGGACGACGGGGACGGGGACGACGGGGCGGCGACGACGGCGACGGGGCGGCGACGGGGGCGGCTACGAGGGATGGAGACGCGTACAGAGGAGAAGAAGCCAGATGAGAAACTGAAATTTTCGTAAGTGTTGTTTATATAGGAGGGGCCTTTAGTACCGGTTTGTGCCACCAACCGGTACTAAAGGCCACTTTTGGCCAGCCCAAGCGGCGGGAAGCGACCCCCTTTAGTACCGGGTGGTGGCACAAACCGGTACTAAAGGCCCCCCCTTTAGTACCGGTTTGTGCCACGACCCGGTACTAAAGGGGGTGCGCTGGCGCAGGTGCGGTGCGGCAAGTTTAGTCCCACCTCGCTAGCCGAGGGGCGACCGCACTGGTTTATAAACACCCGTGCGGTCGCTCTCTCAAGCTCCTCTCCAAAGCAGGCCTACTGGACCTACGTGTTCTTTGCTGCCCTGTGGGCCCATTTGGCCTTTGCTGGCTTGCATCCTGGCCCAACAACAGGTTGGGTTTCTAGTCGTATGCAGGCCCCTCTGGCCTAGTAGGCGGGATTTTTTTTATTTTTTTTGCTTTATTTATTTTTGTGTTTTTTTTGTGTATTTAGAGTTTCTTTGTGAGTATTTTTGCTTTAGTTACAAAAAATTACAAACTTTCTGTTAGTGCCCGTAGTTTTCAAATTTGAATAGTTTAAATTTTGAATTATTTGAAATTAGTGTGAATCACTAGTTTGTGAATAACTTAACTTTAAAAATCAGTAAAGTCATGAAAGAATTTGTTTGCAAATAAAATTTCTTCGCGTTTCAAATGCCAAAACACATAACTACCCTAACTATTACAAAGATTCCCCTCTGGGTGTGAAACACAGAATAAAGTGATGATAGTGAAGCCGATCACATCCCAGATCTTTGGGTGTGAAACTTTTTCTTCGCGTGTGTCCCTCTGCGCCGTAACAATGGAAAATCTTCATCATTTAGCGGGATGCTCGGGTCAATATTCACTGTGAATGGAGCAATTTCATCAAACTTTTCATAATCTTCTGACTTGTCTATCTTGTCATCCACTCCCACGATGTTTCTCTTCCCAAAAAGAACTATGTGCCGCTTTGGCTCATCGTACGATGCATTCGCTTCCTTATATTTTCTTTTTCTTGGCTTGGTAGACATGTCCTTCACATAGAAAACCTGTGCCACATCATTGGCTAGGACGAATGGTTCGTCTGCATACGCAAGATTGTTGAGATCCACTGTTGTCATTCCGTACTGCGGGTCTTCCGTTACCCCGCCTCATGTCATATTGACCCATTTGCACCGAAACAAAGGGACCTTTAAACCACGTCGATAGTCAAGTTCCCATATGTCCTGTATATAACCATAATATGTTTCCTTTCCTGTCTTGGTTTCTGTATCAAAGCGGACACCACTGTTTTGGTTGGTGCTCTTCTTATCTTGGGCGATCGTGTAAAATGTATTACCATTTATCTCGTACCCTTTGAAAGTCATTATATTCGAAGATGGTAACTGGGACAGCAAGTACAGGTCATCTTCAATAGAGGTGTCATGCATGGTACGTGTCTGCAACCAGTTGGCGAAACTCCTAGTTTGTTCACGTGTAATCCAGTCATCAGACCGCTCCGGGTGTTTGGAGCGTAGCAAATTCTTGTGTTCATCCATATACGGAGCCACCAAGGCGGAATTCTGTAGAACTGTGTACTGTGCTTCAGTGAGAGAATGTCCGTCCATACATATTATTTGTTCCCCTCCTATCGTGCCTTTTCCATCCAGTCTGCCCTTATGCCGCGCTTGAGGAACACCAATCGGCTTAAGGTCAGGAATAAAGTCAATACAAAACTCAATGACCTCCTCATTTTGATGGCCCTTGGAGATGCTTCCTTCTGGCCAAGCACGGTTATGAACATATTTCTTTAAGACTCCCATGAACCTCTCAAAGGGGAACATACTGTGTAGAAATACAGGACCCAAAATGTTAATCTCTTCGCATAGGTGAACTAGGACGTGCGTCATGATGTTGAAGAAGGATGGTGGGAACACCAACTCGAAACTGACAAGACATTGCACCAAATCATTCTGTAACCTTGGTATGATTTCTGGATCGATTACCTTCTAAGAGATTGCATTGAGAAATGCACATAGCTTCACAATGGCTAATCGAACGTTTTCCGGTAGAAGCCCCCTCAATGCAACCGGAAGCAGTTGCGTCATAATCACGTGGCAGTCATGAGACTTTAGGTTCTGGAACTTTTTCTCTGCCATGTTTATTATTCCCTTTATATTCGACGAGAAGCCAGACGGTACCTTAATACTGAGCAGGCATTCAGAGAAGATTTCCTTCTCTTCTTTGGTAAGAGCGTAGCTTGCATGACCCTGATGTATGCCGTCTTCTCCGTGCATACGTTGCTGGTCCTCCGGTGCCTCAGGTGTATCTTTTGTCTTCCCATACACACCCAAGAAGCCAAGCAGGGTCACGCAAAGATTCTTCGTCACGTGTATCACGTCGATTGCGGAGCGGACCTCTAGGTCTTTCCAATATGGCAGGTCCCAAAATATAGATTTTTTCTTCCACATGGGTGCGCGTCCGTCAGCGTCCTTCAGAACAGGTTGTCCGCCAGGACCCTTTCCAAATATCACCTTCAAATCCTTGACCATATCATGTACATCAGCACCAGTACGGTGGCGAGGTTTCGTCTAGTGATCCGCCTCACCTTTGAAATGCTTGCCTTTCTTTCTTACGGGATGCCTGTTCGGAAGAAATCGACGATGTCCCAGGTACACATTCTTCTTACAACTATTAAAATAGATACTGTCGGTATCATCGAAACAGTGCATGCATCCGCGGTATCCCTTGTTTGTCTGTCCTGAAAGGTTACTGAGAGCAGGCCAATCATTGATGGTCACGAACAGCAATGCCTTTAGGTCAAATTCTTCCCCCATGTGCTCATCCCACGCACGTACACCTGTTCCATTCCACAGTTGTAAGAGTTCTTCAACTAATGGCCTTAGGTACACATCAATGTCGTTGCCGGGTTGCTTAGGGCCTTGGATGAGCACTGGCATCATAATGAACTTCCCCTTCATGCACAACCAAGGAGGAAGGTTATACAAACATAGAGTCACAAGCCAGGTGCTATGGTTGCTGCTCTGCTCCCCAAAAGGATTAATGCCATCTGCGCTTAGACCAAACCATACGCTCCTTGCGTCATCTGCAAACTCCTTCCTGTACTTTCTTTCGATTTTTCTCCACTGCGACCCGTCAGCGGGTACTCTCAACTTTCCGTCTTTCTTACGGTCTTCTCTGTGCCATCGCATCGCCTTGGCATGCTCTTTGTTTTGGAACAAACGTTTCAACCGTGGTATTATAGGAGAATACCACATCACCTTGGCAGGAATCTTCTTCCTGGGGCGCTCGCCCTCGACATCACCAGGGTCATCGCGGCTGATCTTATAGCGCAATCCAGCACATACCGGGCAAGCGTTCAAATCCTCGTACTCACCGCGGTAGAGGATGCAATCATTAGGGCATGCATGTATCTTCTGCACCTCTAACCCTAGAGGGCAGACAGCCTTCTTTGCTTCGTACGTACTCTCGGGCAATTCGTTGTCCTTTGGAAGCATATCCTTTATCATTACCAGCAACTTTCCAAATCCCTTGTCAGATACACCATTCTCTGCCTTCCATTGCAGCAATTCCAGTGTGGTGCCTAGCTTTTTCTTGTCACCTACGCAATTTGGGTACAACAATTTTTTGTGATCCTCTAACATGCGCTGCAACTTCTTCTTCTGCAAATCACTTGCGCAGTTTCTCTTTGCATCAGCAATGGCCCGACCTAGATCATCAACGGGCTCATCTGATGCCTCTTCTTCAGCTTCTTCCCGCATTGCCGGCTCAGCTTCTTCCCGCATTACCGGCTCAGCTTCTTCCCCCATTGTTGTATCATCGTATTCAGGGAACCCATGGCCAGGATAGCTGTTGTCGTCCTCTTCTTCTTCATTGTCTTCCATCATAACACCTCTTTCTCCGTGCTTGGTCCAAACATTATAGTGGGGCATGAAACCGGACTCAAACAGGTGGACGTGAATGGTTCTCGACGTAGAGTAATTGCGACCATTCTTAAAGCCAGCACATGGACAAGGCATAAAATCATCCGCCCGCTTGTTTGCCTCAGCCGTAAGCAGAAAAGTATGCACGCCCTCAACAAACTGGGGAGAGCATCGGTCATCGTACATCCATTGCCGGCTCATCTTCATTACACAACACCGAATAGACCAAATTAATACAAGTTCATACATAAAGTTCATACAACACTTAAATGCAACAAACAAATAACTCTCTAGCTAAAGCATTTAAATGCAACAACAAATGCGATCAAGATCGCAACTAAGGTAACAATTGATCCAACAGCATAATGATACCAAGCCTCACTATCGATGGCATATTTTCTAATCTTTCTAATCTTCAAGCGCATTTTCTCCATCTTGATCTTGTGATCATCGACGACATCGGCAACATGCAACTCCAATTCCATCTTCTCCCCCTCAATTCTTTTCAATTTTTCTTTCAAGTACTCGTTTTCTCTTTCAACTAAATTTAACCTCTCGACAATAGGGTCGGTTGGAATTTCCGGTTCACATACCTCCTAGATAAAAATATCTATGTCAACTTGATGGGCATAATTTGTCATAAACACAAAATGCAACAAATAGTTTTAAAAGAGAATATACCACATCCGAATCATAACAAGGACGAGGGCCGACGGGGACGGATATCAAAACCATGGCACTATGTATAACAAACAACGTACGGGTAAGATAATTATACGAGTAACTATATATCCAAATCACACAAACATCAATTTTTTATATAAAATTTCATGAACAAGAGGCTCACCACAAGGTGGTGCCGGCGACGGGACGGTGCGGGCGATCGACGGTGGTTACGACGGAGATTTAGAAGGCACTAAGTAAAACACACCTACATATGCAAACTAAGTGTTATTTTGACCTCAAATTGCATATAAATCAAATACTACCACATATAATTCCTTCCAAATTACTAAAACCCACAATTAATCACTATATAAACCAATGCAAGAGCTAATCTAGCAATGAGAGATGAAAAGACAAAGTTGCTAACCTTGGTGATCATTTGAATGGATGGGGGCCTGCAAATCTTGACAAATTTGGGGCAATTTTGTGATGAACTCGAGAGGAAGAAGGGAAGAACAGAGGAGAGGGAGAGGGGAAAGGGGGAAGAACAGAGTGCGGGTGGACGAAGGGTTTATATAGGGCGACCTTTAGTACTGGTTCGTGCCACGAACCGGTACTAAAGGTGCTGGAAGGGCCCCACTCTGACAACATCCTGCCACCACTTTCTTTAGTACCGGTTCGTGGCAGAAACCGGTGCTAAAGGTTCGCCACGAACCGGTACTAAAGAGCTCCTCCCGCCTAGCCGTTGGAACCGGCACTAATGGACACATTAGTACCGATTCTGTTACAAACCGGGACTAATGTGTCTCACATTTGACCATTTTTCTACTAGTGATGACAAGTCAAGATTAGGGGGAGATTGTTAGCAATGATCTTGATTAGGTTGATGATCGCTAGTTAATTAAGGTACGTGTGCATGTTGTGCATGCACGTGAAGTGTCATAGTAGTATACGGTGTAGTAGGCTGCCGTGTAGTATAGTATATTAGTAGTACGTATTGGAGTCAACTTCGTGTACTTGTAGGAGTCCAAGAGTCCGGTTTAAGACTTATGCGTGTCTACGAGTTTAGACTGAGTCCAAGTTGGTTATTGTTAGCTTTGGGGCTGGCCGACGTGTATATATAGATACACAGGGCCTGCAACTTTGTAACACCGTCGAGAAAAGAAGAAAATAAAAGAGAAGAAGAAAGGCACGACACGTGCCTTTGGCCATCAAGTTTCTGTGTGTGCGTGTTCATTGTGAATTGATGTGATCGATTTTGTGGGCGAATCCCAACAGAGGCAGGAGCAGATTTGGCGCTAGGGGTTGGGTCTCCCGGTGTCGCCACGGAGCGACATGGGAGCGGAGGCCTCAAGTGGAAGTATAACAAATGCATCTTACATTGCCGAATTTTATCAAAAAATAAATACACCTAATGTAATGGAACGGAGGGAGTAATATTTGCGTAATCAGAACAGATGTCTTGGCCACAAGAGCGAACATTCTGTGGTCCAGACTTTTCTGAAGGGACGTGCATCGGACTGGCTGTTTTGGGTGGTGTACACTTACACTTGTGTTAACGGACAGCCAAAGCCACACACATGGTCATCAGTCATCACCTTATCACCCAGCACAGACTAGTAGTCACTTCCCTGTGAGGCTGAAAATTAAGATACCCACGATATTATTCGCGTTTTCTACACCAATCTCTTTCATCTATGTGAACTCTAGCTACTTGTAAACTAAGGAAATGCTCTGCAGCTTGCCACTTTCTTACCCAACACTTCAATGGCGCCTCTGAAGAAACTCTTTCGTAGCTCGCTTCTCTTGCTAGTATGCGCAGCCAAGGCGACCAACCCGGAAACGGAAGCACTTCTCCGATGGAAGTCCACTTTGGTTGGCGCCAACTCGCTGTCCTCATGGTCGACTGCGAATTCCACTTGCTCTTGGTTTGG
Organism: Triticum aestivum; assembly: GCF_018294505.1. Classification (NCBI taxonomy): domain Eukaryota; kingdom Viridiplantae; phylum Streptophyta; class Magnoliopsida; order Poales; family Poaceae; genus Triticum; species Triticum aestivum. The sequence goes on along the minus strand of NC_057813.1, from coordinate 755,025,452 downwards.
TGTCACCTGTGATGCTGCCGGGCATGTTACGGAGCTCAGCCTTCCCAACGCTAGCCTCAACGATACGCTTGATTACTTGTATTTGGCAGCGTTCTGGTGTTGGGCTAAGTCCCTCCACATGGAGGTGTGTTGGCAGCCCAACATCAGTCCACAAGTCCAGTATATATGAACTGTTGATCTGTTCTGCATCCAACGGTTGTGAGTGTTTCTTGTTGAAGGGAGCAAGGAAAAAACCCAAGCCACTCCTCCCCTGTTGGTTGTGGCTGCCATTTCGTGAGAGTGTGAGAGAGAACACACAAGAGAAACCACAACCTGAGAGAGAGGAGGAAGAAGAAGAAGTAGAGGTTCTGTCCAGATTTGCTGCATCTGACTAGACAGTGTTCAAGCTGGTGGTTGAAGGCTCAAACGTGCTTGGATCGACCCCAAACTTGGTGAGCTCGTTCCTTACTTTGAGTACTTCGATCTGGTTAGCTGGTTTGAGGATTGGATCAGTGCTGCAGTTTCAGATCAGAGTAGTTTTGGAAGACGAACAGTTTGGGTAGGCAAACGATGTCCGATTGAGCTGAAATTTGGAGGGAATCTCATGAACTCGTGTGTATACTTGTCTGCCAAATTTGGTGATGTTTGGTTCAGCGGTTTAAGAGCAGTTTGCAAAACAATGGAGGGTACAGAAGCTGTCTAAACTCTGCTTTGCTGAAATCTTGTCTCTTGTGGTTGTTGTTGCTGTTGCCGGTTGGCAATGTGGAGAGTGTGTTGTAAATCTCTCTAGGGGTTCTAGAGAAGACTTTGTACTCATCGTTCTCATAGTGAAGTTGCGTGGACCGGTCGGTTCACAGCCGTGGTTTTTTACTCCTCAAGTTGAGGATGTTTTTTCACGTTAAATCCTGTGTCACATATGCATATTATTTGTGTTATTCCGTTGCTTACTTGTTGGTTTAAACTGTCCTCGGAGTTAATCACAAGTGGAGGGGGCTGTGTAGTGTCCATATTTACCGTGTCGATGAATTTGTGCAGCGCATTGTTGCTGTCCAGCCCCAACAAAGTGGTATCAGAGCTTTGGTTTGCTTGTGCAAATTGCGGAGTTTCTTGTGGTGAAAGATGGAAGTGAATACCAGAGGATGATATCTTTGAGTGGTACAAATTATCAAGCATGGAAGGACAAGATGGAGGACTTGTTGTATGTGAAATAATACTGGAAGCCAGTGTTTTCCACTGAGATGCCGGAGGGCATTGAGGAAGGGTATATTCCAAAGATGAAGAGAAATCTTATCTCTGTTAGTGCCCTTGATGCAAAGGGTTACAAGTATTCAGGTGGAGACATATGAGTAAACTTGAGAGTTAAATAAGAGAGGTCTTCTTGATGGATATGAACCTGGTAAATTGAAATTTTGTGAGCATTGTATCTTCGGCCAGCACAAGAGGGTGACGTTCAATACTTCGACCCGTACAACTGAAGGTATTCTTGATTATGTGCATTTAGATTTATGGGGACCATCTCGCAAGAAGTCACTAGGTGGTGCAAGTTACATGCTGACTATTATTGATTATTATTCGAGAAAAGTTTGGCCTTATTTCTTAAAGCATAAATATGAAGCATTCTCAGCATTTAAGGAGTGGAAGATTATGATTGAGAGGCAAACTGAAAGGAAGGTAAAAATACTTCGCATTAATAATGGTATGGAATTCTGTTCTAAGCAATTTAAAAATTATTGCAAGTCTGAAGGCATTGTCAGACACTACACCGTTTCTTATACTCCTCAACAAAACGGTGTTGCTGAGTGTATGAACAGGAGCATTATTTACAGAGCCCGTTGCATGTTGTCCAATGCAGGTTTGCATAGGCGTTTTTTGGCTAAGGCCGCTTCCACTGCTTGTTATGTCATTAATCGTTCACCATCCATTGCTCTTAATAAGAAAACTTCAATTGAGGTATGGTCTGGTTCACCTGCTGATTATTCACAGTTGAGAATTTTTGGTTGCACTGCTTATGCTCATGTTAATAATGGAAAGTTGGAGCCTAGGGCTGTTCAGTGCATCTTTCTTGATTATAAATCTGGTGTTAAAGGTTTTAAATTGTGGAATCTGGAACCCAGAAGGTTGTTATTAGCAGAAATGTTATCTTTAATGAAACTGCTATGTTACATGATGTTCCATCTACTAATGTTCCTGTTGAGAGTGAACAGCAGCCTACTGTTCCGCAGCCTACTGTTCAGGTGGAGCATGTTATTGAAACAGGTGATACATCTGGTAATGAAATTGTTGATGCACATGATGAACCCGTCGTTGATGATGAACATGTCACTCCCACTCCAAATCAGCCTATTGTTCCACCCAGTTGGAATCTTGCACATGACAGAGTTAGGCGGGGTATTAATAAACCTGACAGGTTAATTGAAGAGTGTAATATTGTTTCTTTTGCTTTATCTGTTGCAGAAGAAAATTGAAGGTAATGTTGAGCCTTCTTCATATTCCGAGGCTATTATTTCTGGTGATAGTAATAAGTGGATGACCGCTATGCATGATGAGATGGAATCACTTGAAAAAAAATGGAACTGGGGATTTAGTAAAATTGCCTAGAGAGAAGAAACCTATTCGTTGCAAGTGGGTTTTCAAGAGGAAAGAAGGTGTTTCTCCTAAATAATGAGACAAGATATGAAGCAAGGTTAGTTGCTAAAGGTTATAGCCAGATTCCAGGTATTGACTATAACGAAGTCTTTTCTCCTGTTGTGAAGCATAGCTCCATTCGCACTTTGCTCGGTATTGTTACCATGAATGATTTTGAGCTTGAGCAATTGGATGTCAAAACTGCATTCTTACATGGAGAATTAGAAGAGGATATTTATATGGAACAACCTGAAGGTTTTGTTATTCCTGGAAAAGAAAAGCTTGTTTGTAAGTTAAAGAAATCTCTTTATGGATTGAAGCAAGAGATTTGACACTTTTATACTCTCTCAAGGTTTCAAAAGGTTTATTTATGATAGTTGTGTTTATTTGAAAACTGTCAATGGTTCAACTATTTATTTGCTCCTTTATATTGATGATATGCTTATTGCTGCAAAGAGTATGTCAGAGATTAATGAACTAAAGAAATAATTGAGTAATGAATTTGAGATGAAGGATTTGGGTGCAGCAAAGAAAATACTTGGCATGGAAATATCCAGAGATAGACCGTCTGGAAAAGTATATCTAAGTCAAAAGGGATATATTGATAAAGGTCTTCGTCATTTTAATATGCATAATGCCAAGCCGGTGAGTACACCGTTAGCTGCACACTTCAAATTGTCATCAACTTTATGTCCTAAGTCAGATTCCGATATTGAGTACATGTCTAGAGTTCCCTATTCAAGTGCAGTTGGTTCACTTATGTATGCCATGGTTTGTTCTCATCCGGATTTATCTTATGCATTGAGTATTGTCAGTAGATACATGGCTAATCCTGGAAAAGAGCATTGAAAAGCAGTTCAGTGGATTTTCAGATACCTGCGAGGTACTTCTAATGCTTATTTGCAGTTTGGGAAACTGGAGATGGACTTGTTGGTTTTGTTGATTCTGATTTTGCTGGTGATTTGGATAAGAGAAGATCACTCACAGGTTATGTTTTCACCATTGGTGGTTGTGCTGTGAGTTGGAGAGCAACTTTGCAGTCTATTGTGGCTTGTTCCACTACTGATGCCGAGTATATGGCTATTTTGAGACATGCAAAGAAGCTATCTGGTTGAAAGGTTTATACACCAAGCTTTGTGGAGATTCATCTTGCCCTACCATATTTAGTGACAGTCAAAGTGCTATATATCTTATCAAGAATCTAATGTACCATGAGAGAACAAAGCACATTGATGTCAGATATCACTATATTCGAGATGTTGTTGCTGAAGGTGATTTGAAGGTATGCAAGATAAGTATTCATGATAATCCTGCTGATATAATGACAAAGCCAGTTCCGACTAATAAGTTTGAGTTTCGCTCAGGTTTAGTTGCTATTTCTCATTAGTCCTATGGACTTTGACGCATAGGTGTATCATTTCAATCCTAGACTAGACATGGACTGGGTATGCGTCGACGACGAGAGGAAACAAGAACAAGACCACGTCCTCGAAAGCATCGGGTCCGACGCAGAGACGTGCACAACAGGCCACCACACGCACCAGATGTTGCTGCCCCGGGCCAACCATGGGAGGAACCGCCCCCGCCTCCACCATCCTCATATTCAGTGGGCTTCGCCGACGGATCCTTCAGTCGTGGCGATGCAGGAGAGGAGGGGAGGAGCCTCAACAAGCTGTGGTGGCTAAGGTTGCTGCCACGTCACCCTCCTGCACCATGTCTTTTGTATACTTTCATAGTTTAATTTTTTTTTGAAAAGAAGGTTGTATCCCAGGCCTCTGCATGAAGTGATGCACACGACTATTATATTATTAGCTTATTCATTGATCATTACAAAATGTGCAACAGCACAAAAGGGACAATCAGAAAACCATGATACAACTCGCGAATCATGATTCTATTGCTAGCATGGCACTCAAATCGTAGTTCAATATGTCACATGTATGTCTATTTGCACCCCGCCTCTTGCCCCTTGTAACCTATAGGTACCGTAGGTTTCCTATGCTAGTGAATAAGTTTATGAATTTTCGTCCGAGTTTATTAGTCATTATTGTATTTTAGAATAAAATTTGGTCATATGTTTGACTAGCAAAATATTAGTGATATGTCACAAAAGTTATATTATCAGTTTCGTACTCAAAGTTAGTTTACCACGATACTATTTTGTTACATATAAGTTAAATTCATAATTAAAATTTGACTTAAAATTTGAGGGAGACCCAGATGAAGTAATTAACTACTACCTCGGTCCGGAATTATTTGTCGCTCTAGTAAATACATTCTGAGCGACAGCTAATCCTGGACGGAATTTTGCTCTAGTAAATGCATTCGTTTGAGCAACAACTAATTCTGGATGGAGAAAGTATGCATAATCAGTTCTCACGATCCAAGGTTTGAGTGGAGCAGCAGCGGCGGTGCGCCATCGGCATGTCCTAGTCATCGGCAGCGGCATCGAGATCCAGAAGGACTCATTTGTATTTTTTCTTTGTTCTGGATCATTCTGCAAGAACCTTGCTCTAATATTATCAGCTCTTTTCCCGCAAAAAAAAACTATTACCTCCATCCAGAATTAGTTGTCGCTCAAAACTAATTTTGGATGGAAAAACTATTTGCATAATCAGAGGATATCTTGGCCACATGGGCGAACATTAATGTGGTTTAGACTTTTCAACTCTAGGCATGGACTGACTATGTGATTCCTAAAGAAACATGCAGATGGTTTGGGTGGTGTAAACTTGCACTTGTGTTAAAGGACAGCCGCAACCACAGACATGGTCATCAGTCATGAGTCATGACCTTACGACCGAGTACATTACTGACTAGTATTCACTTTCCTGTGAGGTTGAGAATTAAGATACCAAGATAGTGATTTGGTTTCTGGGTATGGTTTGGAGCATTGTTCTTCTGCAAGATATGGCGGTTTGCGTTCTTCAGTTGCGTCGATGCCATGCAACAGAATGTTGTGCACGAGATGAAGCGTGCCTGATTGTATTTGTGACACTCATCTGCTTCCCACTATATAAGCTGCAGCTCTTTGTTTTCTTTCACCAATAATCTGCAAGTATACGTGCTTGTACGTAATTGTATGATGTAACCAACGTCCAACAGAACTGTGTTAGTTTTTATTCTCCGAACTTTTGTGCTTTCCGACGTTGGGGCGGATATGGGATCTCCGTTTTGTAAATGCTCTAACAAACCTATGCATGCACTTCATCTAGCATGGAAAATACTTAGTCCGTTGTGTTACCAACCGAGACTAAAGGTCCTTTTGCCTGAACGCCCCACAACAGCCACGTGGAGCCCCTTTAGTCCCGGATCGTTACACGACCAGGACTAAAAGGGGGGCCTTTAGTCCCAATTGCTTTGTCTGAGTTGCAAAACCGGGACTAAAACCCCTTATGAACCGGGACAAAAAACCTGTTTTCTACTAGTGATATAGGAAGCCTGTAGATTAAAATGGGAGAGAAACCAATGGTCCATTTATATAGGAAGCATGAGGATTAAATATAGGAAGCAGGTAAATCATTTCAGATCAAAATATAAGGTAAATCACGGGTAAAATTTGATGAACATATATTTGCACAATCGCATATTATGGGCAGGTAAATCACAAGATAACGTAGTAGAATATTTATACATCGTTGCAACGCACTGACTTTTTTCTAATTAAACAAAAAATATAGAAGAATAGTTACTCCGATACATTCACTAGAGAGCTGAGCACAAAGCAGGTCAGGCAAGTCGCACTGCTCTGGTGCGTTTGGGCTTCTCTTTTCCTTTCCTCGGGTATAGCGCCCGTCACGCTACAGTGGGAGGCCGAGGCAGGCAACAGCAATACACGCACATTGCCACCCCTAAAAAGAAGTACCCCGATCCCCTATAATCCAACGCCCGCCGGCGGAAAATCCCCCGGCCACCGCCGCCCGTCCTCCCTCTAAGCTCTTCCACTCCACCCCCTCCACTCTCGATACGCGGAGTGGATCGATAATGGCGCGACAAGAAAGCAAGAGAGGCCGGGCAGATCGACGGCTCGAGAGCGCTGGCGCCAGTGACGGGAGAGGAGGTGACAGGTGAGGGGCGTGCCCATGTCTTTCCATTTTTAAACTTATGTATATCACTAGTAGAAAAGGGGGCAATGGCCCAGGCAGGTTCAGCCCATTAGTCCCGATTCTGCCACGAACCGGGACAAATGGAGCTATTTGTACCGGTTCGTGAGCCCAGGGGGCCAGCCGGGCCACGTGGGCCATTGGTCTCGCTTCGTCCGGACCTTTTGGTCCCGGTTGGTGGGACGAACCGGGACCAATGGGTCTGGCTCCTGGCCCACCACTATTGGTCCCGGTTGGTGGCATGAACCGGGGCTAAAGGCCCTTTAGCCCCGGTTCATGCCACCAACCGGGACCAATGGTGGTGTCTATATATACCCCGTCGCGCAAGAGCAGAGCACACTGCTCTGTTTTTTCTGGCCGAGTGGGAGAGGGCTTGGTGGTGCTCTAGCTCACCTCCTATGCACACAAGGTGTTCGATGGAATGCCCGAGCCACACTACTTCAGGTTTCTCCTCTCCAAGCTCCATTTTCCTCAATATTTATCTAGGTTTAGCGGTCCGTCACGCCCCGTCCCCGTCTTCACCGCCGTCGATCACCCGCGCAGATCTCATCGCCGGCACCATCGTGGTGAGCCTCTTGTTCTTATCTTCTTTTTGAAAGGAAAAATATTCTTACTTGTATGTTTAGATAGATACTTGTATTATTTTCTTACTTTTATTATTGCATCTTATATAGTGCGATGGTTTTGGTATCCGCCCCCGTCGGCCCTCGTCCTGTCTATGATTCGGATGTGGTATATATTATATTTTCATAACTATTAGTTCATTTATTGTTTATGAAAATTATGCCGACCAACGTGACATAGATTTTATTTATCTAGGAGGTTGTTGAACCGGAAATTCCAACCGACCCTATTGTGGAGAGGTTAAATTTAGTTGAAGAAGAAAACAATTTCTTGAAGGAAAAAATAAAAAAACTTGAGGAGGAGAAGATGATATTGGAGTTGCATGTTGCGGACGTCGTCGATGATCACAAGATCAAGATGGATGCAATGCGCTTGAAGATGAGAAAGATTAGAAAATATGCCATTCATACCGAGGCTTGGTATCATTATGCCATTGGATCAGTTGTTACCTTGGTTGCGATTATGATCGCATTTGTTTTCGCATTGAAATGTTTTACATAGTTTCAATGTATGGTTTAATTAATTTAGATGAGCTTTATGTTGTTAGATGAGAACTATGTATGTACTTTGGTTTTTATGTGATGATGAACTTCTATTAATTTGGTCACTTAATTATCTATTCATGATGTTCTGTAATGATTTTTGACACACTTAATTATATATAATGCACGCAGATGAACCGGCAATGGATGTACGGTGACAGACACACCTCCGAGTACATTAAGGGCGTGCATGATTTTCTCGAAGTGGCTGAGGCAAACAAGCAGAATGGTTTTATGTGTTGTCCATGCCCTATATGTGGGAATACGAAGTCTTACTCTGACCGGAAAATCCTTCACACCCACCTACTTTACAAGGGTTTCATGCCACACTATAATGTTTGGACGAGGCACGGAGAAATAGGGGTTATGATGGAAGACGGCGAGGAAGAAGAGTACGATGAAAACTATGTGCTCCCTGAATACGGCGATGCTACTGAACATCAAGATGCACCAGACGATGTGCACGATGGTGCTGCAACGGCGAAGCTGCTGAAGATCAAGAGGAACCAAGACGATGTGCCCGATGATGATGATCTCCGCCGGGTCATTGTCGATGCAAGGACGCAATGCGAAAGTTAAAAGGAGAAGCTGAAGTTCGATCGCATGTTAGAGGATCACAGAAAAAGGGTTGTACCCCAATTGCGAATATGGCAACACAAAGCTCGGTACCGTACTCGAATTGCTGCAGTGGAAGGCAGAGAATGCTGTGCCTGATAAAGGATTTGAGAAGCTACTGAAAATAATGAAGAAGAAGCTTCCAAAGGATAACGAATTGCCCGACAGTACATACGCAGCAAAGAAGGTCGTATGCCCTATAGGATTGGAGGTGGAGAAGATACATGCATGCCCTAATGACTGCATCCTCTACCGCGGTGCCTACAAGGATCTGAACGCATGCCCGGTATGCGGTGCATTGCGGTATAAGGTCAGACGAGATGACCCTGGTGATGTTGACGACGAGCCTCCCAGGAAGAGGGTTCCTGCGAAGGTGATGTGGTATGCTCCTATAATACCACGGTTGAAACGTCTGTTCAGAAATGGAGAGCATGCCAAGTTGATGCGATGGCACAGTGAGGACTGTAAGAAAGACGGGAAGTTGAAAGCACCCGCTGACGGGTCGCAGTGGAGAAAAATCAAGAGAAAGTACTGGGATGAGTTTGCAAAGGACCCAAGGAACGTATGGTTTGCTTTAAGCGTGGATGGCATTAATCCTTTCGGGGAGCAGAGCAGCAATTACAGAACCTAGCCCGTGACTCTATGTATGTATAATCTTCCTCCTTGGATGTGCATGAAGCGGAAGTTCATTATGATGCCAGTTCTCATCCAAGGCCCTAAGCAACCCGGCAACGACATTGATGTGTACCTAAGGCCATTAGTTGAAGAACTTTTACAGCAGTGGAATGGAAACGGTGTACGTAGGTGGGATGAGCACAAAAAGGAGGAATTTGACCTAAAGGCATTGTTATTCATGACCATCAACGATTGGCCCGCTCTCAGTAACCTTTCAGGACAGGCAAACAAGGGATACCACGCATGCACGCACTGTTTACTTGACGCCGATAGTATACCTGGGAAGCTGCAGGAAGAATGTGTACCTGGGCCATCGTCGACTTCTTCCGACCAACCATCAATGTCGAAAGAAAGGGAAGCATTTCAAAGGTGAGGCAGATCACCGGATGAAGCCCGCCATGCGTACCGGTGATCACGTACTTGCTATGGTCAATGATTTACACGTAATCTTTGGGAAGGGTCCCGAGGGACTAGCTGTTCCGAATGACGCTGAGAATCACGCACCCATGTGGAAGAAGAAATCTATATTTTGGGACCTACCCTACTGGAAAGACCTAGAGGTCCGCTCTTCGATCGACGTGATGCACGTGATGAAGAACCTTTGCGTGAACCTGCTAGACTTCTTGGGCGTCTATGGGAAGACAAAAGATACACCTGAGGCACGGGAGGACCTACAATGCTTGCACGAAAAAGAGGGCATGCCTCCGAAGCAGTACGAAGGTCCTGCCAGCTACGCTCTTACGAAAGAAGAGAAAGAAATCTTCTTTCAATGCCTGCTCAGTATCAAGGTCCCGACTGGCTTCTCGTCAAATATAAAGGGAATACTAAATCTGCCAGAGAAAAAGTTCCAGAACCTAAAGTCTCATGACTGCCACGTGATTATGACGCAACTGCTTCCGGTTGCATTGAGGGGGCTTCTACCGGAAAACGTCCGATTAGCCATTGTGAAGCTATGTGCATTCCTCAATGCAATATCTCAGAAGGTGATCGATCCAGAAATCGTACCAACGCTAAGGAGTGATGTGGCGCAATGTCTTGTCAGTTTCGAGCTGGTGTTCCCACCATCCTTCTTCAATATCATGACGCACATCCTAGTTCATCTAGTCGACGAGATTGTCATTCTGGGCCCGTATTTCTACACAATATGTACCCCTTTGAGAGGTTCATGGGAGTCCTAAAGAAATATGTTCATAACCGTGCTAGGCCAGAAGGAAGCATCTCCATGGGCCATCAAATAGAGGATGTCATCGGGTTTTGTGTTGACTTCATTCCTGGCCTTAAGAAGATAGGTCTCCCTAAATCGCGGTATGAGGGGAGACTGACTGGAAAAGGCACGCTTGGAAGGGACTCAATAATATGCAGGGACGGATATTCTTGGTCTCAAGCACACTACACAGTTCTACCGAACTCTACCTTGGTGACCCCGTATGTCGATGAACACAAGAACAGTCTGCGCTCCAAACACCCGGAGCAGTGCGACGACTGGATTACATGTGAACACATCAGGACTTTCAGAAGTTGGTTGGAAACATGTCTCAGAGGTGACAACACTGTTTGTGATGAGTTGTACTTGTTGTCCAGGGGACCATCTTCGACTGTAATGATTTGGAAAGGATACGAGATAAATGGGAATACATTTTACACGATTGACCAAGATGAAAAGAGCACCAACCAAAACAGCGGTGTCCGCTTTGATGCAGCAACCGACAGGGGAAAGGACACATATTATGGTTACATAGTAGACATATGGGAACTTGACTACGGAGTAGATTTTAAGGTCCCTTTGTTTAAGTGCAAGTGGGTTAATCTGTCAGGAGGCGGGGTACAGGTAGACCCACAGTACGGAATGACAACAGTGGATCTGAAAAATCTTGGGTACACTAACGAACCGTTCGTCCTAGCCAATGATGTGGCATGGGTTATCTATGTGAAGGACATGTCTACCAGACCGAGGAAAAGAAAAGATAAGGAAGCGAATACATCATACGATGAGCCAAAGCGCCACATAGTTCTTTCAGGAAAAATGGACATCCTGGGAGTGGAGGGCAAGACAGACATGTCTGAAGAGTATGAAAAGTTTCATGAAATTCCCCCCTTCAAAGTCAAGGCTGACCCAAGCATCCTGATAAACGATGAAGATTATCCATGGTTACGGCGCAATAAGCAAACGATACAAGCGAAGAAAAAGTGAAGACTTTCTCCCGCAACTATTATGATGATACCATGCCAACTTTGTAACAGACGAGTATGATACCATTGTCCATTTTGTACATGCACATGCTATGCCAACTTTTTTAGAGTTCATTTGAAAACTATGAATTTGAAAACCTCACCAACCGAAGGGCGCTCACACCGGTTTATAAGCCCGTCCCTCTACGCCTTGTTGAGCTCACAAACTTGTGATTCACACAAATTTCAAAGAATTCAAATTTTAACTATTCAAATTTTAAAACTAATGGCACAAACAGAAAGTTTATAATTGTTCTAAAACTAATGGCACTAACAAAAAGTTTTTTGCTGACCTAAAATCAAAAAGAATTAAAAAATAAAGCAAAAAACGAAAAGAAAATAAATAATGCAGAAAACAAAATGAAAAAACTTGAAAAAAAATAAAAATAGCAACAATAAGTATTTTGTTGTAAGTAGAAACAAAATAAAATAAATAAAGCAACAAAGAAAACAAAAAAAGTGTTTTCAAATTTGAAAACTAATGTCACAAACAGAAAGTTTATAATTGTTTTAAAACAAATGGCACTAACAAAAAGTTTATAATTTTGCTGACCTAAAAGCAAAAAGAATTAAAAAATAAAGCAAAAAACCAAAAGAAAATAAATAATGCAGAAAACAAAACAAAAAACTTGAAAGAAATAAAAAATAGCAACAATAAGTATTTTGTTGTAAGTAGAAACAAAATAAAATAAATAAAGCAACAAAGAAAACAAAAAAAGTGTCTTCAAATTTTAAAACTAATGGCACTAACAGAAAGTTTATATTTTTTCTAAAACTAAAAGCACTAACAGAAAGTTTATAATTTTGCTGACCTAAAAGCAAAGTTAATTAAAAAATAAAGCAAAAACCAAAAGAAAATAAATAATGCAGAAAACAAAACAAAAAACCTTGAAAAAAAATAAAAATAGCAACAATAAGTATTTTGTTGTAAGTAGAAACAAAATAAAATAAATAAAGCAACAAAGAAAACAAAAAAAGTGTTTTCAAATTTTTAAAATAATGGCACTAACAGAAAGTTTATATTTTTTCTAAAACTAAAAGCAAAAGGAAATAAAAAATAAAGCAAAAGAAGTGCCACCTACTGGGCCCCCACAGCCTGAATACGACTAGAAACCCTACCATGGGCCAGGATTCAGGCCCGCGGAAGGCCCAATAGGCCCACAGGCACAAATTGCAGAATTAGGCCCGAAAGCCTGCTTTAGAGAGGAGCTCGAGAGGGAAACCGCACCGCACCTTATAAACAGGTGCGGCTCCCGCTCAACTAGCGAGGTGGGACTAAACTTTCGGCGCGGGGCAGCAGAGCCACGAACCGGGACCAATGCCCCCTTTAGTCCCGGTTGGTGCCACCAACCGGGACCAAAGGCCGCTGCTTCCCGCCCTTGGTCCCGGTTGGTGGCACCAACCGGGACTAAAGGGGGGCATTAGTCCCGGTTTGTGCCACGAACCGGGACCAAAGCCTTTTCTATATAAGCAAACATTTAGCATTTTTTCAGATTTCATCGCCAGTTGCAGCCAGACGACGCCGACCTCCTCAACGCGGCCCGGCTGCCCCGCCGCCGTTGCCGTCGCCCGTGCCCCCGAGCCCACGCCGACGCCGTCCGCCGCCCTCGAGCCCACGCCGTCGCCGGCCGCGCCCCTGCGCCACGCCCCGACGCCGTCCCGCCCCGCCCCGACGCCGTTGCCGCCCTCGACGCCATCTGCCCCGACGCCGGCGCCGCTCCCCGCGCCCCGACGACGCCCGCCGTGCCCCGCCGCCCCCCTGTGAGCACCTGCCCTACCCTGCCCTGCCCGCGCCCCTGCCCTGCCCCGCCGGCGTCACCGCTGCCGCCACGCCCCTTTTTTTTAGTTTAATTTTTTTCATATATATATAATGTATGTGTATGTATGTGGCTATATGTTTTTGTTCATATGTTGCAATATGTTTTTTTTATTTTTATTAGTTTATTTTTTTGTTCATATGTGATGTATATGTGTATGTGGCCGTAATGTATATGTGTATGTGATGTATGTGGCTAGAATTTGCTAAATATATATGCTAAAAATGTTTTTTGGTTCATAGAAAGTTTTTTGTTCATATATAGAAAGTTACAATTTTAGAAAAGTTTTATATATGCAAAAGTTACAATTTTAGAAAAAGAAGGATAGGAAAAAAGAAAATAAGAAGAGGAAAGAAAGAAGAAGAGGAGAGGAAAAGAAGAGGAGAAATAAGTAAGAAGAAGAAAAACGAAGAAAAAGAGAGGAGAAGAAGAAAGGAATAGTGGAGAGGAAGAGAAATACAATAAGTAAGAAGAAGAAAAAAGAAGAAAAAGAGAGGAGAAGAAGAAAGGAATAGTGGAGAGGAAGAGAAAATAGAATATGCTATTTTCTCTTCTTCTCCACTATTCCTTTCTTCTTCTCCTCTCTTTTTTCTTCTTTTTTTTCTTCGATCTTCTCCTCTAACTATTCCTTTCTTCTTCTCCTCTTTCTTCTTCTTCTTCTTCTTCTTCTTCTTCTTCTTCTTAATTTTTATCAGGAACGAGGGTGTCGAGCATCGCCGAGGGGTCGAGGGTCGGGAACTAGGGTAGAGGGTCGAGGGTCGTTAAGGGGTCAAGGGTCGAGGGTTTCAGGGTCGAGGGTTCGAGGGTTCTATAGGGTCGAGGGATCGAGGGTCTAGGGTTCCAGGGTCGTCTAGGGGTCGAGGGTTCCAGGGTCGTCGATGGTTCGAGGGGTCGAGAGAGGTTTCCTAGTGTCAAAGTATTGAAGAAATCCATGGCTTCATCATTAGCCGGAAGTAATCAGGGCATGATGGTACGAAGTCCTCCAAAGTTATTCTGGAATGGAGTCCCGGATAGGATAATTTGCCTTCGTGTACGAATTTCAGCAAAGGCCTTCCAAATAAAGATATTCGGAAGGTTCTTGCTAAACTTTGTACCAAAAAGCGAATTATCCTATCTGGGACTCCATTCCAAAATAACTTTGGAGAGCTTCGTACCATCATGCACCTGTTACTTTCGCCTAATGATGACGACATTGTTTTGTTGAATCATTTGACACTAGGCAACCTCCCGACCCCTCGGCAATCCTCGACCCCTTGACCCTCGACCCCTCGGCGATCCTCGACCCCTTGATAAAAAAAAGAAGAGGAAGAAGAAGAAAAAAGAGGAGAAGAAAGAATAGAGGAGTTCTTCTCCTCTATTCTTTCTTCTCCTCTTTTTTTTCTTCTTCTTCCTCTTTTTTTTATTGGGAACGGGGGTCGTCGAGGGTCGCCGAGCGGTAGAGGAAACCCTAATTAAATAGAAAGTATCGTCAGTGTAAGATACATGTGGCCGTCGGTGTCGGACACTACATCCACGTCCCACAAGTGATGCGGACGTCGATGCCCACGTCACTTGTGGGACATAGATGTAGTGTCGTCGTTGTTGTTGTCGATATACCCCCTCCCGATAGCTTCAACACGTGGGGGGGTGGATATTACCCCCTCCTTGAAGCGTTCTCGAGGCCACCCCTAACCCTTGAAGCGTTGTCGAGGCCACCCGAAATCCTAGAGAAGCAGCGTCGAGGCCACTAATTAATATGATTCCTTATTGTGATTAGCTAGCTAGTTCTACGTTTGCCACTAATATATCCATATCTGTCATGTTTGAATAATAATTGCCATGTTGTAAATATTTGTAGAAACTATAGACATCCCGCCCCGAGACGAAGCACAAGAAGCGTTGTTGAGGGACATAATCGTAGAAGGAAGTGATGTCGTCTGCTCGTTGATGTTTCTCAACGACAACGATGGTCTGGAAGGAGAGGGTGAAGAAGCAGCTGGCTATGATTTACATGGCTCCGGTGAGGGTGAAGAAGGAGAGGGTAAAGAAGTAGACCGTGAGGACGGCTCCGGTGATCACCGAACCGAGTCCGGCCAGGTATATATATTAGTTAAGCCTGTGCTGACTAGCTAATTGATGCATTCATTGTATTGGTATGTACACATATTAATTAAGTCTCCTCTTTGTTCTTTTTTCTAGCCCTCCGGATCGAGCACAACTTCGTTAAAGAGACGAGGCTGAAGAAAAAGTTGAGCTCGGATGAAAAGTTTGAGATCATAGAAATCGCGCGCGACGGCCAACCGATTGAACCCTACCGGACAAAGAAGGCATTTGTTGCTCAGTGCGGGGTTCTGGTTAGGGACAAGATCCCGATCAGCATCCACCAATGGTATAAGCCTAAGAACGAAGACCCTGAGGTGTCTTATGTCAATGATATGCAGAAGAATGATCTTTGGACTTAGCTGAAGTCAAATTTCACCCTACCGCCAGAGGATGATCTGGAGAAGCCAGTTATAGAGCCATTAATCAAGTCTTTTGCTCTTAAGAAGATGGAAGACCTATTCAGGAATTGGAAGAAAGACCTGAATAGGTATGTCGATAAAAATGAGACACCAGAATTCAAGGGAAATATGAGAAGATCAGAGATGACTGGCCCGCATTTGTGGCCCACAAGACATCGGAAAAGAGTAAAAAGATGTCGGCGACAAACAAGCAAAATGCTGCAAAGAAGAAGCTTCACCATCGCATGGGGTCAGGTGGCTACCTCCTAGCCCGGCCTAAGTGGGCCAAGGCTGAGAATGATCTGCTTGATAAAGGGATCGAACCAGAGACAATGAACTGGCCAGACCGTTGCCGGACTTAGTTCTTCGGGGCTGGCGGAACCTTGGACTCTGTAACAGGGAAGTGCATTTGGACAGACGAACAATTGGACATACCAGTAAAGAGGCTTCAGCAATATATCGAAGCAGCGCAGCAAGGGACGTTCGTTCCAGACAAGGAAAAGGACGAGCTCACAATGGCCCTCGGGAATCCTGAGCACCCTGGACGGACACGAGGCACGCCAGGCTCCGTTTCATGAAAGGCTGGATTTCCGGACGCAGGGGGTTACAAAACCCAGGAGAGGAGGAAGAAACTGGAGCAGAGCCAACTGCAGGCGCTGCACGAAAGGGTAATGGGGCTAGAGGAACGAGAAGCAGATTGCAGCAAACGACCTACCAAAGCTTCCCCCGAAGCTACCCCGCCATCTCAGCGGAGAAGCAGTGTGGCTTCCATCGAGCTATTTCAGCTGGAGCATGCCTTGACGGCTCCTGCCAGCTATCTCGTGGATGCTATCACGGAGTCTCAAAATTGCCACCTTATGGTGGAATGGAGAAATTCGAAGGTCAAGGCGGCTGTTGCCTCTGTTTATCCTACTAAACCCGACTCAACTTTTCACTGCCGGCCGATTCCAGAAGGATATGCTAAGGTGATGGTGGATGAAATAACGGAGGGATTTGAGGACCTCCGGCTTGACCACCCTACCGGTGAAGGGGAGTATCGGCTGGGTTCTGCTCTGAAGACTCCATGCCTATGGCTGAAGGATCTCATCAACCTTCCGAACTAGATGCCTCCGCCTCCTCCTCCTCCTCCGGCGAGTCAGGGCACTCCACCTCCTCCACCGCCTCCTCCTCCGGCGAGTGACGATCAGGGCACTCGGCCGGCTCCTTCTCCGGCGCGTGGCGTCACTCCGCCTCCTTCTCCGCCTGCGCCGGCGCGCCCGAGAAGCCAGCCTCCTCCTTCTCCGCCTCGTAAGCAAGGGCAGAAGAGACCGCCGCCGCTCCGGCTGCTCCGGCATGTCGTAGTCCTTCTCCTCCGCCTCGTAAGCAAGGAAAGAAGACATCCGATTCGTCTGCTCTACCGGCGTCTAGCAGTACAGCCAAAGGCGGGAGGAGATACAGATTCGGTCCTTCTCTGAAGACTCCAGAGAAGTTACCGTACGAGAGGTCTGAGGAGGAAAACGCGAAGATCACGCAGACCGAAGTGGATGACTGGTTTCAAGGGTTGAAAGCAAAGATACATCCACCTCCGGAGGAGAAGGTA
This sequence comes from Triticum aestivum, assembly GCF_018294505.1. Classification (NCBI taxonomy): domain Eukaryota; kingdom Viridiplantae; phylum Streptophyta; class Magnoliopsida; order Poales; family Poaceae; genus Triticum; species Triticum aestivum. The sequence continues at coordinate 755,008,184 of NC_057813.1, read as the reverse complement.
GATCCGGTGAAAGTGAAGCGCACTCTGGCTGCCCTGACAAAACCATCCAAGTCTCCGCCGAAAGGCAACTATGAGCGCATTATTGGAAAGACATTTGCCGAAGCGGAGAGGTCGGGAAGTACTAAAAGTGATCAAAGGATGAAAGAACGACGAGCTGGGAAACAAATTGCCCAGCTCGGCGAATAAGCGAAGCAATCGTGCCCCCCCCCCCCTCAAGGTGCCTGCTAGCGACATCGTCGATCCGAGGATGGTGCCCGGTTATGGCAATCCTGCAGATTACCTGCCCGATGATGTACATTATGATTTCTTGGAGGTGCATATACAAAGATACGAGTACGGGAAGCCTCTCATCAAAGATGAAAGTTCTCTATCAACGATTATGCGAAGATTGCACGATTGGTACATGAAAACCTGCAGAGAGCCTGAGGGGAGGAGTACTTTGTATGTGAGAGTTAAAAAGGAGCATGACCTCCTTGGAATTGAACTGTTGCCTATTCCATTTGAGGAGTTCTATCAGTTTTTCAATCAATTGGCCCTCGATAAAGCAACGGTCACCTACTACTATCTGTAAGTAGTACTACTTCTGTCATTAAGTCTCTCTATATAACTCAACTCTTTCATTTCATGTATTTATAATTATCCTCACTATATTATGCAGATTGAAGATCGCCGAATTGAAGAAAAGACAAGAGGGTGATATTGGGTTCATTAACACATATCTCATAGATAAAACTGAGGTTGAATTTCATAAAGAAAATACCGAGGCCAACTTGCTACAATCGTTGGTAATAAATGAACACAAAGATATAATACTCTTTCCTTACAACTTCAAGTGAGTGTTACTGTCTTGTGGCATATTCGGTTTCCCTTAATAGTCCAGGTCATAGTAATGTAATATTGATGAGTTATGCATGTGTTTGCAGCTACCACTATATTCTCCTAGAGATTAAGCTGGAGAAGGGAGTAGTAACTGTCTTAGACTCCAAACAAAAAGATCTCAAGGAGTATGCGGACATGACTGAAATGCTCGAGAAGTAAGTTAAATCGATCATTATCCACAATATCAGCAACTTTGTTCATTTCTGATATCAAGTAATTGTTTTCTTTGTATGGCAGGGCTTGGAGAAAATTCACCAAAAAAGCTTCGGGACTATCGAAGAAGCTGCAATTTAGACACCCGAAAGTAAGTACTATATAGTAGCATATTCCACGCATCTCCTAGTGATTCAAGCGCTAGTTTCATCAATACCATTTAGCATGCTTGCTAATTATCAGTTTGATTGACCTCTATTTCTTGTAAAGTGGTTGTGCCAGGAACAAGGGAATGATTTGTGTGGATACTACGTTTGCGAGTCCATCCGCCATACGACCTGTGAGCGGGGCTACTCTGACAAACAATATGAAGTGTGTAAATAACAATATTCACAATTTTATTTAATTACCATCATTTGTGTTTAGTTTCATTCATATATATATATATATATATATATATATATATATATATATATATATATATATATATATATATATATATATATATATATATATATATATATATATATATGACAAATTTTTCCTACTACCGGGTGTAGTTACTCCCACTTTTGTTTCATACTTTCTAGGTAGTATCTATCATATCGGAGAGTATGTACGCGTAGTATGTAGTATGTAACAATGTTTAGGTAGTATATATACTATTTTTTATGTAGTATGTAGTATATTTTGAGCATACTCCTTTTTACGTACAAATATGTACGTATTTCACAAATATTATAAAAACATGGGCTCACATGCAATTTTTTCACATAATTCGCTTTGGAGTATCTTAGATATAGTATATGAGCATACTAAAAGTAATAAAGTAGAGTATATACTACCACATGGTAGTATATGAGAAATAGGTGTAACTACACCCGGTAGTAGGATGCATTTTCCCTATATATATATATATATTGACCCCCTTCTTAAAATTAGATGTTTCGGATGCGGGATGAACTCCTAGCACCAGATCGCATGCGGGCAATTCAAGAGGAATTGGCGGCATTCTTTCTTGACCACATGATCGCTGAAGACGGAGAATACGATGTGAACCACGCGTCAGTATGTTAGGAGATTATATTTGTAAAAGATAATTATTGTATATATGTAGCCGGTAGTGTCGGATAGATATACGAGAACTTGTTGTTCGACCAATCTCTCGGAGAAGGAGAGGTGGTCGATATCACTTCTCTCTGTATGCATATATGTTCATGACGATCTTCTGTTTGCTTACTAGCTAGTTAGCGTGTCTTGCTAGCCCTCTCTATACATATGTATAGTACGTAGCGTCGACCAAGCACGGACAAAAAAGAGGACACTTCTCTCTATTAATTAGCTAGCTAACACAATATATGAAACACCTAAATTAACCCCCCAACCCCCCCCCCCCTTCAAAAAAAACAAAAACCCCAGCCACAGAAATGCTGACGCGTGGATGCCTATTGGTCCCGGTTGGTGCCACCAACCGGGACCAAAGGCCCTCCTGCCTGGGCTCAGCGGACAGGCCACATGGAGGCCCATCTGTCCCGGTTCTGGATTGAACCGAGACTAAAGGGTCAGGGCATTAGTACCGACCCTTTAGTCCCGGTTCATGAACCGGGACTAAAGGCCCTCACCAACCGGGACTATAGGCTCTTTTTCTACTAGTGTATAGTTGAACCCCGTCAACATACGGTGCTTTGTAGCACCGCATGTTTTTTTTTCTCTTATGAGTTTGACATATCCATTTCCTGATGTATTTATGCTGATATTTCTCAGCAAATTATATACCACATTTCTTTCCCTTACGGGTTAGATATATTCATTTTCTGATGTAATTATGATGATGTTTCTCATCAACTTGTATGGCTATTCATCCGGAAATATGATTATGGGGATTTTTTCTATCCATCTTACTCACACTGCCAATTGTTGCTGCTGCTAATACCATCGCCATGGTACAGGTACTTCAGTTCTTTCCTTCTGTTGTGCCACCCTCCATTCTTTGACAATTATGCTAACAAGAATACCAAATGTAATCTTACCGATTCTGCTGCATTGCTTCAGAATGGAGTGCCTTCCATAGCAATATATATATCTTGGGTTTTCTGTTAAGCTATCTCTTAAGATGAAGACAGTTTATAGCCCATTGTGTGATAGGTCCTCTGCTCAACAAATCCATTCCTGTGAGTATCTTTTCTGGCTGCACCATGTCTGTCTGTTGTATTTTCGTTGCTCGTTTTGTGTGTGTGTGTGTGTGTGTGTGTGTGTGTGTGTGTGTGTGTGTGTGTGTGTGTGTGAACGGTAGATAGTTCAATAAGTTTGTTCTTTCTCTCTTACAGATTTCTCCTTTCTTTTTCTTTCTAACGATTGTTCACATTTGTATGAACAAATGACCATAGGAAGATGATCTCTCTATTGGAAATTGTAGTGGTGCTACTAATGTACTATCACTACATGTGTTCTTCCTCCTGCATCTAATGTGTATGATAGCCGTCCATGAATTATTTGCCATGCCTGTCATCCTCCTATCGATCTTTTCAAGCCAGTCCCAGATGGTGGTTCTGTTCAGTCGCGTCACGCCTGGATCTGCAAGCAGAAAAATCATATGGCTTCTGTACTAATTAAACCCTGTGTGAATTGAATTGGATGTGGACAATTTTTAGTTACTTAGTTAACGTACCCTTGCTTATGCATCTACATTTCCTTGCTTTGCTTTTCCTGTCCTACGCATGTTATTTGGATGTCGATAATGATTACTCTGTAACTTGATTGTTCAAAAGAACTACTAGATGAGCTTGCATACATGAAAAACATGTGCTTTTATATGTTGGTCTCAAAGTAGCTCCACTGTTTGAGGCCGTCGTCCTACCCATCGGTTTGTACTTATCCATCCCATCTACAGATTTTGGGCATTCAATTTTTCAAAAATTCAATCACAAGTTAAATGCACAAATCACAATCTGACCCCCACGCCCCCTTAGGTACTATAGGTTTCCCATGCTAGTGAAATAAGCGTCTGAATTATTATTTGCGTAATCGGATGGAGGACGACTTGGCCACAAGGGTGAACATTCTTCTGGTCCGGGCTTTTCAATGCTACTAGTTCCTAGGCATGGACTGGCTTCTGATTTCAATAGAGACGTGATCTCACTGGCTTCTTTGGGTGGTGTACACAGTTGTACTCCCTCCGTCCCAAAATTCTTGTCTTAAATTTATCTAAATATGAATGTATCAAGTCATATTTTAGTATTAAATACATCCGTATCTCGATAAATCTAAGATAAGAATTTTGGGACAGAGGGAGTACTAATGGACAGCCATAGCCACACACATAGTCATCAGTCATCACCTACAAACTAGTAGTCACTTCCCTGTGAGGCTGAGAATTGGGATAACCAAGAGGCTATTCGCGTCTGTGCAGCAATCTCTTTCATCTATGTGAACTCTAGCTCTACTGGTAAAAAAAAGTAAACGCTCTGCAGCTTCCCATTTTCTTACCCAACGACGCTTCAATGGCGCCGTTGCAGAAGCTCTTCTATATCTCACTAAGTATGCTCTGTAGCTTGCCATTTTCTTACCCAACAATACTTCAATGGCGCCGCTGCAGAAGCTCTTTCATGTCTCACTTCTCCTGATAGTATGCAGAAGCTCTTTCATGTCTCACTTCTTCTGGAATTTGAAAGATTTACAGTTCTTGGATTTGTCAGGCAATGCTTTTGCTCTTGGAATTTTTTTTTAAAACCATGACATTTTTTATAACGAATTCCAAAACTATATGACCTAATGTGTTATTTGCAAAACTATGACCCTGTCGGCCTCTTTCAGGCTGAAGACTAACTTTTCGGTCAGCACTAGGCCGAAGTAGGCTCTTTGGTCTCCTAATGTCCGAAGGCGGGCGCGGCCGAAGAGCTATTTTCGGTTTTTTTCAGGCCGAAGACCACTCTTCGGTCATCATTTGGTCAAAGAGCGCCTGGCCAGCGATCGATGCATGCGTAGCGTACATATAATGCTAGACTGATGCATTGAATGGCTGATCGGTATTGCATGTGGTTCATCCGTGGCTAATGCATGCATCAGGACCGAGATAGCAATGCATGCATCAGGACTTGGTGCATACGTACTAGCACACACGCATGCGTTAGGTCTCAGGTGCCGCCAACGTGCGCACATGTACTGGCCGAGAAGTAACGGCTGAAATACCAGTACAATATACGTATCCGATATAGTCCAGCCGGCAAGCACGCGCATGTATAAATTTTTTTGGAAATGGAGGCATACTCCGGCCTCTGCATCATAATGATGCATGCAGCCATCTTATTAAAAGTTCGCAAAGTAACACAAAGTCGTCAAAGTACTACAACTCGCAAGTGGAGCGAAAATAAAAAAAAGAAACAAAGTTCATGCCGACAATCACAACCGGAATGGCAAAAAGAAGGATAAGCTCCCTAGACTCCTATCCTGTTATGCGACCGCCATCCGAACCGGTTGAATAAAACCCGTACTACCATCTCCCAGTGGTTGCACCCAGTAACCAACGGCTCCCTGGATTCGATAGGAGTGAGTAAGGACCACGTACAGATCCAAGCAGTAGTTCTGAAGATAACCTGCAAGAAAGATAAATTGTTTTGTCTGTTAAATATGAAATCGTTCCTGCATTCCATATAGCCCACAAAAGCGCACATATTCCGATCCGAATACGGGTCGCCGTAGTATGTTCAACCCAGTTAACCACGTTCCAAACAACGCTGTAATATCAACTTGAGGAGTAATGTTAAAGGCTATATGAATCGATCTCCACAATAATTTAGCGAGTGGGCATTCAAGAAATAAATGTTGTATTGTTTCATCATGATCAAAAAACAACATCATGGATTACCTACCCATCTCCTCTTGATTAAGTAGTCCTTTGTAAGAATTATTTGTTTGTGGACAAACTACATAAAGACTTTAATGCGCAAAGGAATCTTAATCTTCCAAATATGCAGCGATCTTGAGTTTGGGCCAGAATTAACCAGATCCATATAGAAAGATACGAATACGTGCACACAACCAGCCAGCCGGCGAGCTGCCCACGTACTAAACACATGCATCGGCATCGGTGCAGCTAACGTGTGTGCACACGTTCAGGTCATCCATGCCGTACGCCGGACTGCTGCAGTATGGTTATGAGCTCTTCGGCCAAAAGATAACCGAAGAGTGGTCTTGGCCAGAGCAAAGCCGAAAATATCTCTTCGGCCCAGCTGAGTCTTCGGCCATTAGGAGACCGAAGAGCCTACTTCGGCCTAGTGCTGACCGAAAAGTTGGTTTTTGGCCTAAAAGAGGTCGACGGGGTCATAGTTTTGCAAGTAACATTTTAGGTCATATAGTTTTCGAATTCGCTATAAAAAAGATCATAGTTTCAAAAAAAACTGGATTTGTCAAGCAATGCTTTCGCTGGGGAAGTTCCAACCTCAACTTTCTACAACTCTACACTAAGATTACTGCACTTGTCAGACAACAACTTCACAGGTTGCTTCCCAGCGGTGTTGAAGAAGTTCAAAAGCCTTGTTGTTTTAGATTTGGGGAACAATAAGATTTCTGGTGTAATTCCTCCTTGGATAGGGGAAAGCAATCCTTCATTAAGGATTCTAAGCCTGCGAACAAACATGTTCTACGGAAGTATTCCCTGACAGCTATCACGACTCCCCCATCTCCAACTCCTTGATCTTGCAGAAGATAATTTTGTAGGTCCTATACCAGAAAGTTTCGTCAACTTCTCCTTGATGAGACAGACATTTGTGATGCAACCGGTTCCGGTTGTAACACTCGACATAATTGTACTTACCACCTATAGATATTTTTACAATGGAAGCATGGACATAATTTGGAAGGGGCAGGAGTACACGTTCGAGGGAAGGCATGCATTTGTGACATGTATTGATCTCTCTGGTAGTTCTCTATCTGGAGAGATCCCTTCAGAGCTGACAAGTCTCAGAGGCATGCGGTTACTAAATATTTCAAGAAATAATCTGTCTCGTAGTATCCCCAAGGACATTGGCAACCTAAAGTTGTTGGAGTCTCTTGGCTTCTCTTGGAACAAACTATCAGGTCATATTACTCCTAGTGTCTCAAACATGATGTCCCTCACCAATCTCAATCTCTCCAACAACCTTCTGTCTGGAGAGATACCTACTGGCAGTCAGCTCCAAACACTTGAGGACCCATCGATCTACGGCAATAATCTAGGACTTTGTGGCCCTCCGTGCACAAATAATTCAAGTGGTACAACACCAGTTGATGGCGACCATGAACATGAAACGTTGTAGTTGTACGGTGGTTGCTGGACTTGTCTTTGGTTTCTGGGTATGGTTTGGAGCATTGTTCTTCTGCAAGATATGGTGGTTTGCGTTCTTCAGTTGCGTCGATGCCATGCAACAGAATGTTGTGCACGAGAGGAAGCGTGCCTGATTCTATTTGTGAGCCTCATCTACTTCCCACTATATAAGCTACAACTCTTTGTTTTCTTTCACCAATAACCTGCAAGTATATGTGCTTGCAATGCGCAAGATTGGCTTGTACATAGTTGTATGATGTGACCAAATTGTATTAGTTTTTATTCTCTGATTTTTTGTGCTTTCCTGCAGTACCATTCCATAGGAATTTTGGGCTCAATGTAGCAAATTGTTGTGTTTTTCTTCATTATTCACGCGAACCAGAAAAGGCCCTTAAGCACAAAGTACATGGAAATGTCAAGATTGACTGTTCTGAATATCTCAATAGAAGAAGAACCGAATTCTAATGACAATTGCACATTTCTAAGAAAATACCTGTGGAAAGGATTAAGATTGTACTTAAAGTGGAGATGCGGGTGTTAGATCACCTCAACAAAACATAATATTTTGTGGATGAATATGACAAAAATCAAACTGACAGTTTACTGCCTCTGTAAAAAAAAGGTTAACCTTGACCGTGGTGACCATCTCGAATCCTTACAAGCCAAGCAGGGGACGTACGGGAGAAAGAGAGAAGCGAGTTGGGGCACTTATGCTGAAAGCCTGAAACGATCTGCCAGTAGCATATGTAGTGCATAATAACCACCTGTTGTCGACGATCGTTGCAGACCAAACTACTACAAGGAACGCCTGGCAGGGGGAGGCATAACAGATCAGCTTTGTCGATGTAAGGTCCCACGGAGTCAGACTCGAGGCGGCAGATGAAACTCGCTGAGGAAGAGGTCGATCTTAGTCTAGCTCAGCCAGCCAAGAAGTTCCGCTGAAAATCGAACACTGTCATTCGTCATAGCACCCAAACTCGAAAGGTTTTAGCACTTGACGTGCAGTACAGAGCTAGCCGAGAACTCGGGATAGGTTAGCTGATGATAACTTGGTTAGTTTGTTGTTGATAAACCTTGGTGGATTGTTTTGTTGGATCTGCCTTGTATCAGTTGTATGTACGGTTAATTGGTTTCTCAACTCTGTAACTGCTTACCTTTACGATCGTAGACTGGAGCCATTCAGCTTCACAGTCACAGAACAGAGGCTGGCATAGTGGCATGGGCTTTCCTGTCAGAGAAAGGTATGGCTTGCTCAAGCTGACTCAGCCAGTGGCCGCGCTAGGAGATTGGTGCACAATATTAAATGGCTTTTGACACATTCGCTAAAAAACGCTTAAAATCTGACGTCTGCTCATTAGGATTATTACAACAAGCGTAGCCATGAACTCTGTATTTCATAGGGCATTTTGAAATGGCGCAAGACAATGGCAATACGTATGGAAAATGTGGGGAAATTTTAGATCTTGTGGCCACAAGGACGCACATTCTTGTGGTCCAGACTTTTCAATCCTAGACTAGGCATGGACTGAGTATGCGTCGACGACGAGATTTGGTTTGGAAACAAGAACAAGACCACGTCCTCAAAGACCTCGGGTCGGACGCAGAGACGTGCACAGCAGGCCACCACGCGCACCAGATGTTGCTGCCCCGGACCAACCATGGGAGGAACCGCCCCCGCCTCCACCATCCCCATATCCAGCAGGCTTCGCCGACGGATCCTTCAGTCATGACGATGCGGGAGAGGAGGGGAGGAGCCTCAACCGGCGGTGGTGACTAGGGTTGCTGCCACGTCACCCTCCTGCACCATGTTTGTTGTATACTTTCGTAGTTCAATTTTTTTTTTCGAATAGGAGGTCGTATCCCAGGCCTCTGCATCGAGTGATGCACACGACACAATTATATTATTAGCTTATTCACTGGGCATTACAAAATGTGGCACAACACAAAAAGGAAAATCAGAAAACCATGATACGACTCACGAAATCATGATTCTAGTGCTAGCATGCCACTCAAATCATAGTTCAATATGTCACGTGTATGTCTATTTCCAGCCCACCTCTCGCCCGTTATAACCTATAGGTACCATAGGTTTCCTATGCCAGTGAGCAAGTTCATGAATTTTTGTTTGAGCGACATCTAATTCCGGACGGAGGAAGTATTTGCGTAATCAGACGATAACTTGGCCACATGGGCGAACATTAATTTGGTCCAGACTTTTCAACTCTAGGCATAGACTGAATATTTGATTCCTAAAGAGACGTGTAGCTGGTTTGGGTGGTGTACATTTGCACTAGTGTTAACGGACAGCCACGGCCAAACACATGGTCATCAGTCATGAGTCATGACCTTATGACCGAGTACACTACTGACTAGTATTCCCTTTCCTGTGAGGTTGAGAATTAAGATGGGCAAGATATTATTCGCGTTTTCTACACCAATCTCTTTTATCTATGTGAACTCTAGCTACTTGTAAACTAAGGAAATGCTCTGCAGCTTGCCACTTTCTTACCCAACACTTCAATGGCGCCCCTGAAGAAACTCTTTCGTATCTCGCTTCTCTTGCTAGTATGCGCAGCCAAGGCGACCAACCCGGAAGCGGAAGCACTTGTCCGATGGAAGTCCACTTTGGTTGGCGCCAACTCCCTGTCCTCATGGTCGACTGAGAATTCCACCTGCTCTTGGTTTGGTGTCTCCTGTGACGCTGCCGGGCATGTTACGGAGCTCAGCCTTCCCAGCGCTGGACTCAACGATACGCACGATTACTTGTATTCAGCAGCGTTCTTGAACCTCACCAAGATCAAACTCAACAACAACAATCTTGTCGGCGCCATCCCAGCAAACATATCCAAGTTGCTTATGCTCACCTATCTGGACTTGAGCAGCAACAATCTTGCTGGTGCCATCCCCTACCAACTCAGAAACCTACAAATGATTGTCAAGTTTAATCTGGGAAATAACCACTTGGCTAACCTGGAAAACAACAAGTTCTCACCTATGTCCAGTTTGAAGATGTTGTCGCTAGCTAATAATGATCTCAGTGGCACCTTCCCACAATTTATCCTCAACTGCACCAATTTGAACATGAGATCCCTCGATTTATCGGGCAACGCCTTCTCAGGGCCATTACCAGATTTATTACCAGAGATGGTCCCAAGGTTGAGGTATCTAAATCTGTCCATTAATGGTTTCTATGGATCCATACCTCGCTCATTCTCAAGGCTCCAAAACCTCGAGGCACTATATCTCGGGAGAAATAATCTGACAGGAGGAATCCCACCCGAGCTGGGGATGATATCTGGGTTGCGAAACCTTTCACTGAGCAGGAACCCACTTGGTGGGTCGATCCCAACCTCACTGGGGCAGCTTCAGTTGGTACAGGTGCTCCAACTCAGAAACACTAGTTTGGTTTCTACTCTTCCACCTGAGCTAGGGAACCTTACTAGTCTTAAGCGTCTCGAGCTCCAGCAGAATCAGTTACATGGAAGTTTGCCACCATGTTTTGCCAGGATAAAAACATTGGTGTTTTTTACATTGGCTGGAAATAATATTAATGGTACCATCCCGACTGAGATGTTCACAAATGGGACCAAACTCGAGTATTTTGATGTATCCAGAAACTTGTTTACTGGAAGCAGCCTATCGCGTATCAGCAAGTGGAAGGATCTCGAAGTTCTTGATGTATCCAGAAACTTGTTAACTGGAAGCATCCCATCGGATATCAGCAAGTGCAAGGAGCTCATCTATTTTGATGTATCAGACAACTTGCTAACTGGAAGCATCCCAGTGGGGATAGGGAAAATGCGAAACTTGCAAGCATTGTTTTTGTCCAAAAATCACCTTACTGGAAATATGCCATCAGATATTGGTAATGCAACATCTTTGCAATTCCTTGATGTCAACTCCAACCATCTAAAGGGTGAGCTTCCTAAAACTATCTCCTTGCTGGTAAATCTTGTTGCTCTCACCTTGTCTGGCAACAAGTTTATGGGTACCATTCCTAATCACGACAGCAAGCAGTTGTCAGTTGTCAAGGTTGCCAACAACACAGACAATAGTAGCTTCTCGGGAGAATCACGGTCTGCCATTTGTGGATTAACACTTCTGCAGCTATTGGATCTATCAAACAATGAGCTGTTTGGAGATTTTCCTGCTTGCTTGTGGAATTTAAAAGATTTACATACCTTGGATTTGTCAGGCAATGCTTTTGCTGGGAAAGTTCCAACCTCAACTTTCTATAACTCTTCACTAAGGTCATTGCACTTGTCAAGCAACAACTTCGCAGGTTGCTTTCCAGCGGTATTGAAGAACTTAAAAAGCCTTGTTGTTTTGGATCTCGGGAACAATAAAATTTCTGGTGTAATCCCTCCGTGGATAGGGGAAAGCAATCTTTCTTTGAGGATTCTCAGCCTGCGAACAAACAAGTTCTTCGGAAGTATTCCTTGGCAGCTATCACAACTCCCACATCTCCAATTGCTTGATCTTGCTGAAAATAATTTTGTAGGTTCCATACCAGAAAGTTTGGTCAACTTCTCCTTGATGAGACAGACATTTGTGATGCAACCGTTTGTAACAATTGACATACCTCATTGGTATTTTTACAATGGCAGCATGGACATAATTTGGAAGGGACAGGAGTACATCTTTGAGGGAAGACATGAATTTGTGACTGGTATTGATCTATCTGGTAATTCTCTATCTGGTGAGATCCCTTCAGAGTTGACTAGTCTCAGAGGCATGCAATTACTAAATATGTCAAGAAATAATCTGTCTGGTAGTATCCCCAAGGATATTGGTAATCTAAAGTTATTAGAATCCCTTGACCTATCTTGGAACAAACTACCAGGTCCTATTCCTCCTACTTTCTCAAACCTGATGTTCCTCACCACTCTTAATCTCAACAACAACCTTCTGTCTGGAGACATACCTACAGGCAGTCAGCTCCAAACACTCGATGACCCATCGATCTACGGCAATAATCTGGGTCTCTGTGGTCCCCCCTTAAGACCATGCACAAATAATTCGAGTAGTACAACACCGATGGATGGGGCAAAGGAATATCACCATGAACTGGAAACACTCTGGCTGTACTACTCGGTGATTGCTGGAATTGTATTTGGTTTCTGGGTATGGTTTGGAGCATTATTTTTCTGCAAGATCTGGCGGGTTGCTTTCTTCAGTTGTGTCGATGCCATGCAGCAGAATGCTTTGCACAAGATGAAGCGTATCTGACTGTATTTATGATGCTTCGCACTAGATGCACAATTTGGCAGAAGATGCTGCTTTATCTGCATTCCGCTTTGTATAATGTATTTTTCATGACCCTGCAGCTGCAGTTGCAGCTGTTTGTTTTGTTTCACCAATAAGCTGCAAATTTATGTGCCTGTTGTGGGCAGAATTGGCTTGTAGTTGTTGTATGATGTGACCAGTGTTCTACAGGATTGCATTTGGTTTTATTGTCTGAATTTTTGTGCTTTCCTACAGTACAGTTCGACCGGATATTTAGCAAGATGTATAACCTCTTTGATAAATTCTTTGGATTGACATCCACTCAATCTCCATAGTAATTTTTGTGTTTTGTCCGTTGTGCAACCAAACAACAACAATTATTGTATGTTCTGTTTCCACTTGCTGTAGGATTTCAGATGTCAAGATATCCTATTTCTGTTTTTTCATGTTCCAGTGTTTGTTGAATCATGCGACAAAAAAGGCCCTTAAGATTTACTACTGTATGAGAAAAGTCAAGATTGAATGTTTCGAACTCTAATAAGAAAATGTATGTCGCTAAGCAAATACCTCTGGGGAGGATTAAGATTGCATTTAAGTAGAGACGAGAGTATTAAATCAACTCAATTAACAAGTCTTTTATTTGTTGACGAGTATAATAAAAACCAACCACAGGTTTTTGTCTCCTCTCTAAGATAGATTAACCTTGTCAGTGATCACCATTTGATGTCTTTTTTTTCCCCATATGCATCAATTACGATGAAAGACTGAAATGATCTGCCAGTCGCATATGTATGATCGTTGCAGGTACCACCCATGGAAGCTGCCGACCAAGAGAAAGAAAGCCGCCGCCATCATCACAAAATCTGAATATCCTAACCTTTATTGTGTTGTGGGATTGAAAAATTCAATCTTATGTGGATGGTCTGTTTTGATAACATAATAAGTCTACCAAACGGACTATGTAAGTATGTATCTACTCCCTCTGTAAACTAATATAAGAGTGTTTAGATCATTATTTTAGTATTCTAAACGCTTTTATATTAGTTTACGGAGGGAGTACATAGCATAGTTTTCAACCTGCGGGCAAAGGGTGTCCTGTTTCTGCTGTATAGTGAAGCCCTTCCTTCTGCTATCTTCCAATGCATAGTTGCAATCATGATTGTTCAAAGCCTTCTTCTTCTTTTTCTGCATCAGGCATTTTTTCGATAAAGGACGCTTTTATTATCTCAAAATGTAGCATCAAGCGGATACAAAACATTATGAGTAACACCCGGCCTCTGCATAACTAGGATGCATACAGCCCAACACGGAAAGTCTGACAAAATGAATGAAAAAAAACGACAAATCGGCTACAGTAGAGTCCTATAGACCGACACTATGCCTATGTCGCAAGGGATGGTGGACCGATCCGGAGATTATGCTGCCACCCATGTTGGGTAAAAACCACCGTAGCCACCTGCTCCAACCGCGTACACACCGCCTTGAACAACGGTTGGTACTCCACTTGTTGTAGCGTAGACCACGTACGAAGCGAGTGCGTACAACGGAAAATAACCTGCAAAGGAGAAGCATTTTTATCATTGAAAACCAAATCATTTCTACATAGCCAAAGCGACCATAGTAAGGCGTATGCTCCCACCCGTATTAGCGTTTTGAATCTATTTGGAATATCGTCCAACCAGTGACCAAAAATATTGGCGACACTTGTGGGCGGATACAAATTTGACGCTATTTGGATGATTGACCATGTAGTACGTGCAAACTTGCATTGGAAAAAGAGGTGTTTGATTGTCTCTTCATGAGTACAAAAACAACACTTCTTACTCCCTGGCCAGTTGCGTCGCGCGAGGTTGTCTTTGGTTAGGACAACTCCCCTACGAAGATACCACATGAAGATTTTAACTTTTAGTGGAATCTTCGACTTCCAGATTTTCTTATTGTTACTCACCGGTACCTCAGAATGCATGAGTGCACGGTACATAGAGTCTACTATGAATGACCCTGATGTAGTAAGGTTCCAGTGAAACACATCCCGGCCTTGTCTAATAATGGAGGAGTGCCGGACAGAGCAAACAAACAATGGGCACAACAAAGATGAGCGGCGGTTTTATGCAGTGTTGTTTGATTTTTTCTTTAGAAAAGGAGGAGGACCCCCGGCCTCTGCGTTTGGACGATGCATGCGGCCACTTTATTAATTATTCTCACAAGACCTTACAAAGTCATACAACAGTAAGACTAAAGCCACCATCTAAGCAACAACTGTCGCTACATCTATCCAAATGATGAAGGGGCGCTGATAGCCTGGGCTTAACACCAAACAGACATCGCAGCCAGACCTAACATTTAAGACCCGAGGTCCCAACCAGGACGCCTGCCGGGTATGGGCACCCACCAGTCCGGCATGCTCCTCAACCAGGACGCCTGCCGGGTATGAGGCCGCCGTAGCCACTTGCCATCAATCCATCTTCAGAGTTGTACTGTTGTATCAACCTTGCCCGGTCTAGCTGCCGCCGATGCCACCATGACGCCAGACAGCGTCGACCTCCTGCGCGTGTCCATCACCACACATCTGACGCCAAGCCTACACTGTTCCATGCTGCCAAGAGCCGCCGCCATGAATATGTAGAGAGAAACACCGCTCCACCGAAGAAGCCATCCGATGTTCCTCGAGCCCGAGTGCATCTCCAAGAATGCCGCCCCCAAGGGGGTAACAACACGTGAATGCCGCCGTCATCCGACCAACTGATTTAGGGTTTCCCCCGGAGGTATTGGGTGGGTTTGGGATTTGTACCTCGATGATGCCTTCATGAAGGAAACGATGATAAGGGCATCGTCATCACCGGCTCCGGCCAACGACTGAAGACCAAGTTTTCACTCGGATCCGTCCCAAGAAATCCAGCTGACAACCTGTGCACCGTCTCGACCGCCTTCAAAGCCCTAGATCTAGCCGCCTAGATCCGGCGACCAACCGCAACAACAGTTCCACCGTAGGAGCCCTGGCACACCGGCCACTGCCTGAATGCGCCACCACTGGAGCCTGGGAGGAGGACTCCCACTCTGCAACGCCAAACCGCGAGAGCCGCCGAGATGGATCCCGCACACTCATCACCGTCTCTGATCGGAACCAATCCGTGACAAAACCACGAGATCGCCGACCAGATCCACCTCGGATATGGACTGCACCATGCCATGCTGCCGCGGGAAGCCCGAGCTTCACCCGCCGCCGCCGTCTAGGGCCGCCGCCCCAGGATCCTGATCTGGCCAGCCCGGACCTCCACGACACCCTCTTCACGCCACCGCCGCCGGCTCGCCACCAGGCAGCCGCGCCGCCGCCCAAGCCCTCCGCCTAGAACACGCTGTCACGCCACCATGGATCAGATCGCTGCCGCGCCGTCACACGCGTGGAGGTCCCGCCCCACCCCCTCTGACGCGATCCAGGGAGGAGAGCCTCCGCCATCGCCGTCGGCCCCCGGGCTTAGCCCGGCGGCATCCTCCGGCGGCGGCGGAGGGAAGGGGGGAGGTGGTGGTGACCCTGGCGGCTAGGGCTTGAAGAGCTGCCCGAGTCGCCCGAGACGGGGGCGACGAGGGGGCAGCCAGTCCTCCGTGTCTTCGCAGTGTCGTTTGATGACTCCGTAATCCTGTCATGTGATCATTACGATGAGGACAAGGATTGAGGTGATAGAAGATCATGTCCAACAAAGTCTCCTCGCATGACTGATGGAACTTGCAGCAGCAGAGCGTTCATAAAAACAGAATACTATGGTGCCGTCATGTAGACTAAAACTCAGTCCAGAGCAGCTTTCGTCTTGCGAATCGGTGCGGATTTTGGCAGGCATTCCAGCAATGTGGCTGTGTGAGACTCGTGGTTGAAGGTCCATTTGGAGCTCGACCATATGGAGACTCCGCCGCCATTCTCCGAGTCCGCAATGCTTGGCGACCTCCGCCATGGATTTAAACCCATCGAGAAATGAGCCGCCGTTGCTCCTTGTGGCGGGATATAGGCTGTTTGTGTGAGTAGTCAGACACGTGCATGCTGGAGACCGGCCTCTGCAGGAAGCTCTTGATCATCTTGATCGAGTCCGACGGAAGGTGGAATCATCTTGCTTGTCCTTGGTCGCCCGTTTGCTTTTGTCAGTCAGTGCTATGGGTGCTGTCAGGTCGAGGAGACGAGTTTGGTGATATTTTGCTGCCATCATCTAGGGAGCTTCCTTGCAATCCATGGCATCTCCTCTGATGACTCAGGCCGTAATAGCTCTGCAAGCTGCTCATTGCGAGCGACGAGCCGACGACCGCTGCTGACTAGAATTGGACGAATCTAATGAATCCACACAATGTCCCTGTTTGGCCGTAGTAGCTCTGCAAGCTGCTCATATTCTCTTTTGGAACCTTTCAGAAGGTTACGGTCCGGTTTTCATTTACTGTTTTTCTTCTAGCTTGTTCATTATTTTCTTTCCTAAAAATGTTTGGCATTTCAATTTGTTCGCAATTTTCATAAAATGTTGCAAACAAAACTAAAGTGATTGTGTATAAAAAAAAGTTCAAAAACAGTAAAAATAATGTTCACAGTTTCAGAAAACATTCAAATTTTAGAAGAAAAAAACTTCAGATTTCAGAAAGGTCGCATCTATTAACTTTCAAAAAGTTTAAAAATATGACCGCATTTTTCAAAAAAAAATATTAGCTTTTTCGCACTTATAGAAACAAGTGTTTTAAATAGCGGGCTACGGCAAATAGCGGCGGCCCTCCAAATCAGTTATAGCGAGGCTATAGCCCGCTATAGCCCGCTATTTCGCAAGTTTAGCGGGTTATGCCACATAGCGGCAGCACTTGCTCAAACTACTATAGCCGGCTATTTAAAACTTTGATAGAAACCGATTCAAAAAAAAACGCTATGGTTCCGTGTCGCTAAAGTGTCATTCTCTACAAGGCCGGTCTCCTGGGTCGCTACAACGCCTTTTGAACGGACTGACCCAGTTGGGGGTGCCCCATGTGAAACAAGGCGATGTGCGACCCCGGAGAACGGAGCTCCTCCTATCTGCGTGTATAGGAGCTCGTCGGGTCCAGCCGCTCGTTCGCTTGTTTTTTCTTCTTGCTCGACCCAAGGCTGGTTTACTCGTTTCTTCACTCGCCTTTTGCAGCTACTACTCTCTTGTCTCATGAAAAAACTGGTTGCAGGTTTTCCTATTTTGAATAACTTGGTAAAACCAAAAACAATTCATGCGTTTAAAAAATCATGAATTTTAGAAATTCATCATCAAATTTTTTAAAAATTACAAATTAAGACAAAATGCTAGGAATTTGGATAAAATGTTCAAAAAATTGAAACTTGTTCTCAATTTGTTTAAGAAGTTGGAAAATTTTAATATTTTTATGAATTTGAAAAGGTCATGAACTCAAAAAATGTTTATGAAAACAAAAAATGCTCGCAAATTGAAAAAGAGTTCATGGGTTCAGTAATGTTAACGGACTTGAAAAATGTTCAGGATTTTTAAAGAGTAGTTAATTTATGTAAAACAAAAGTTCAAGATTTTTTAAGTTAGTTTTGAAAAATGCTCATTTTTTAAAATCAAAAATGGAAAACGAAAAAAAAGGGGTGTAAAAATGGAACAAAACCAAGTGTGGAAAAAAGGAAAAACGAACAAAACCAAGTAAAAACAGTAGAAACAAAAAAATGGTTCAAAAGCTTCCTAAAACCAGGACTAGAAGCTTCAAAAAACCTGACACGGAACATCATACCAGTTTTTTTTTGGAATCGAACATCATAGGAGTTTCCTAAAAGCAGGTGGAAACAAAAAAAATGTATGTTGCATGGGCTGGCCAATTAACAAATAATACCGGAGGTATGTTTCAAAAAGAAAAATGACATGGGAGGTGCATGTTATTGCAAGACATGCTGAATACAATTGAGCACAAAACAAAACCAAAGTCCGAGCAAGAGATTTCACTAGAGCTATGAACCTAGAATAGAAATTGTAGATAAGTAGTAACCAATAAAACATAAGGCAGGAAATAGGTAAATATATTACACATTGGTACGATTTGTTCCTAGATAGGCCTACTGGGACGAATTTTACAGGTTGCTATAAACATAAGGGTATATACAAAATAATATTTAAAATACTTAACAGGTAAAAATAATCTCATATTCATATTCTACATATTTTTCTAATCAAATTTCGTATATAACATGTTTAAATCGGAGTTACGGTTTAAAAGATATGGATGATTTAAAAAAGCATTTGTTTGACTTAGATATGATCTGCGAATGAATTACCTAACATCAGGGGGTTTTCGAAAAATGTAAAATAACGGTTTGGGTGTGACTTAAATCCGGACTGTGGGTTGATTTCATCAAAACACAGGGACTTTTCTGGAAAATGCCAATGACGGACAACCGAACCTAATCTGCTTTATTATTAGGTAATAAAGATAAAGATTTGCATAATTGGATCAGATGTTTTGGCCATGAGGGCGAACGTTCTGTGGTCAAGACTTTTCTGAAGGGAGGTGCATCAGACTGGCTGTTTTGGGTGGTGTACATTTGCACTTGTGTTAACACACAGCCACAACCACGCACATAGCCATCAGTCGTCACCTTATCACCCAGCACAGACTAGTAGTCACTTCCCTGTGAGGCTGAGAATTGCGATACCCAAGATATTATTCTCGTTTTCCACACCAATCTCTTTCATCTATGTGAACTCTAGCTACTTGTAAACTAAGGAAATGCTCTGCAGCTTGCCAGTTTCTTACCCAACACTTCAATGGCGCCCCTAAAGAAACTCTTCCATATCTCGCTTCTCTTGCTAGTATGCGCAGCCAAGGCGACCAATCTGGAAGCGGAAGCACTTCTCCGATGGAAGTCCACTTTGGTTGGTGCCAACTCGCTGTCCTCATGGTCGACCACGAATTCCACCTGCTCTTGGTTCGGCGTCACCTGTGACGCTGCCGGACATGTTACGGAGCTCAGCCTTCCCAACGCCGGCCTCAACGGTACGCTCGATTACTTGTATTCGGCAGCCCTCCGGAACCTCACCAAGATCAAACTCAACAACAACAATCTTGTTGGCGCCATCCCGGCAAACATATCCATGTTGCTCACCCTCACCTTTCTGGACTTGAGCAGCAACAATCTTGTTGGCTTCATACCTCGCTCATTCTCCAGGCTCCAAAATCTCAAGGCACTGCGGCTCTCGGCAAATAATCTCGCAGGAGGAATCCTAGAGGAGCTGGGGATGATATCTGGGTTGCGGAATCTTGTACTGTACAGCAAGTTAGACGTATTAGGGTTTGGAACAATGCTCGATACCCTTGGTGGGTACGGCTGTCATATATTTATAAGAGGGAACCGTACAAATACGAGTTGTGTTACAGCACGTATATCCAATATATACTTAGTCTAACACCCTCCCTCAATCTTAACTATGTCCTGAAATACTCAGAAGGATAAGATTGCGTCGACATCCTTCAAAAGAAGGCAAGGGCAAAGGTTTAGTGAAGATATCAGCAAGCTGATCCTTAGAAGAAACAAACTTGATCTGAAGAAGCTTCTTTGCAACGCGTTCCCTGACAAAATGATAGTCAACTTCGATGTGCTTCGTTCGGGCATGAAATACCGGATTAGATGAAAGATATGTGGCTCCGATGTTGTCACACCAAAGGACAGGCGACTGAGTGGGAGAAACCTTCAACTCTCGAAGTAATGACTGCACCCATATGATCTCAGTTGTGGCATTAGCAACTGCTTTGTACTCAGCCTCAGTACTACTCTGGGACATTGTAGCTTGCTTGCGAGCTTGCCAGGCGATCAAGTCAGGTCCAAAGAACACAGCGTGTCCCCCCGTGGATCGCCGATCATCAGGACAACCAGCCCAATCGGCATCAGAAAAGGCTGAGACCAGTCCAGAAGATACAGGCCGAAGAGAGAGACCATATGAACCGGTGTGACGAACATAGCACAAGATGCGCTTAACAGCGGACCAGTGAGGTCCACGAGGTGCGTGAAGGTACTGGCACACACGGTTAACCGCAAAAGATATATCTGGTCGAGTAACGAGCAAGTACTGCAGCCCACCAACAATATTGCGATACTCCGTAGCATCCTTAGGAGAGAGCAAGTCACCATCAAGAGCTGTCAGCTTGTCTGTGGCAGACATAGGAGTCGTGGCAATCTTGCACTGCAACATACCAGCACGACGTAGAAGATCCTGAGAGTACTTCCTCTGAGAAAGGACTAGACAACCATCAGAATGAAGCACCTCCAAACCCAGGAAATAATGGAGTCTCCCAAGATCCTTAACAGCAAACTCAGCACCAAGAGAAGACACAAGCCGGTCCGGAGCAATAGCAGATGAACTGACAAGAATGATATCATCAACATAGACCAGAATGTACATAGTCACCTCAAGCCGCTGAAGAATAAACAGAGACGTATCCGCTGTAGAAGGCACAAAACCATGCGCACGAAGAGCAGCTCCAAGACGTGCATGCCATGCACGAGGGGCCTGCTTCAACCCATAGAGAGCCTTGACAAGACGACACAAATGATGTGGCTGATCAGGATCAACAAACCCTGGCGGCTGACGCATATAGACCTCTTCTTCCAGAACTCCATGGAGAAAAGCATTCTGAACGTCAAGCTGTCGAAGCGATCATCCTCGAGTAACAGCCAAGGAAAGAAGAACACGAATAGTAGTTGGTTTAATAATAGGACTGAACGTGTCTTCGTAATCAATGCCATACCGTTGTTTGAATCCCTTTGCAACCAGGCGTGCCTTATACCTCTCAATGGAGCCATCAGCATGTTTCTTCACCTTAAATACCCATTTAGAATCAATGATATTGACACCAGATGGAGGTGCACTACTAGAAAAAGGGCTATAGATGGGATTGACACTAATGACGCACCAGACAAGCGGTGCGCGCCATTAGAGTTGAAACTACTAATGGCGCACCTGGCCCAAGGTGCGCCATTAGTATCAAAAAAAAATTGAACTAGTGCGCCTGTCCAAATATACTAATGGCGCATCCACACTCAGTGCACCATACTAGTTGTAACTAGTAATGGCGCACCTGTCGAAAAGTGCGCCACTAATGTTGTTTTTTTTATTATATTTTTTATTCCTTTTTTTGCAAAACTACTAATGGCGCACTATTCCACCGTGCGCCATTAGTATGTTTTTTTTTTGCAAAACTACTAATGGCGCACCACCAGAAGGTGCGCCATTAGTAACCTGAATTACCAATGGTGCATTTAGAGTTGGTGCGCCATTAGTAAGTGGGCAGCAACAAGATATTTTGGACAGCCTCTCCTACCCACACTCACTTTCTCCCCACTTCATTCTCTCCACCTCCTCCTTGTCTCGGGTGCCTCCTCTTTTTCACCTCATTTCCACCATAGATTCATTCAAATTAAGTGGTTAAATTACCTTGTTTTGATAGGTAAGTAAGGGGGGAAGCTATATTTATGTTGTTCTCCCTACAACAATGTGCACATGCACTTTTTATGGCCTAACTAGATCTATGTATGTTCGTGGTGTTGCATATGTTTGTGGTGTTGCATATGTGTTTGTGTTTGGAGGTGTACCGGTATTTGAAATGCGATAGTTGCCAATATTTTGCCAGAATGTTGATTCATTTCCGTTTCGGCGAGAATTTTGGCATTAAGCATTCTTTTTTGTCCTATTTTTAGGGAAAGTCATGCCAAAAATTTTCTTGGTTCTAAAATATCGTTTTGCTCTACCCCGCAGGCGGCCATGGTCCGCACGATGACCGAAGGCATCGTGAATAGGTTTTTGAGGTCCGCGAAGGCCGAGATGCTTCAAAAGAACGAGACGGAGATAAGATGTCCGTGTCGAAGATGCAAGCTGAAGAGCCTTATTGCGGACCCAGATTCCGGGCAGGTGTGGGACCACCTGCTCTTGCGTGGTTTCATGGATGGCTATCGGTGGCAAGGTGATGAAGATGACTACAAAGTCGTCCATGGGGGCCGGGCAAGAAATGAGGAAGGGCAGCAAGACAACCACCGCGGCTCGGGCGGGCGAGAAGACAAAGAATCCCCAGGAGATGATCACGACGGTGATGCTGTACACAATCATCATGTAGAAGATGCAGGACATGATGATGAGGAAGATGCCGGAGCAGACGACGGGCATGATCATGAAGATGATGATGCCGGAGGAGAAGACGACGCTGGACCATCGATGGGCTAGGTGCAGGACCCTCATATTCAAGAGTTGCTTCTCAAGCAGACGGATAACGCAAGAGCTGCCGCCCGAGAGAAAGCCAAGATGGATCAACTTGAGTTAGACGCGGTTACTCCATTGTATGAAGGATGCAGGCCCGAGGATACCCGCCTGAAAGTAACGCTCATGGCTCTGGAGATGAAGGTAAAACACAAAATGACCGACGCATGCTTCGACGAGAACATGTCATTCTGGCACGAACGTCTTACCAAGGGGAACAAGTGCCCGACCAGTTTGGAGGAGGCGAAGAAAATCGTGTGTCCTCTGGATTTACCGCGCGTGAAATACCATGTGTGCATGAACAATTGCATCATTTATCGGGACGAGCACGCGGAGTCTACCATATGTCCGGTGTGCGGCGTCACTCGATACAAGAAGAGGAAGAAAGCTCCTCGAAAAGTGGTGTGGTACTTTCCGATCACTCCTCGTCTGCAGCGGTATTTCGTGGACCCTAAGGTAGCAAAGCTCCTGCGTTGGCACGCGGATAGGGAGGAGAAGAAGCGAGAAGATGACGCAAATGATCCGGAGATAGATAAAAAAGACAAGATGCTGAGTCACCCTAAGGATGCGAGCCAGTGGCAAGCGTTGAACTTCGAAGACCTAGAATTTGGGAACGATCCAAGGAACATCATGCTGGGCGCGAGCACCGATGGAGTCAATCCGTTTGGCAGCCAGAGAAGCACACATAGCACCTGGCCTGTGTTTGTGTGGATGTACAACCTTCCCCCCTGGTTGTGCATGAAGAGGAAGTACATTCACATGAGTATGCTAATTGAAGGATCGAAACAACCAGGGAACGACATCAATCTGTATCTGGGGCTGCTGAAAGAGGAGCTTGACACGCTGTGGAAAACGCCAGGCAATACGTGGGACGCCGCAGAGAAAGAATATTTCCCTATGAGAGCCGCACTGCTGACGACGGTGCACGACTATCTCGGTTACGGATATCTCGCGGGGTAGGTAGTCCACGGATTTTCTGGATGCATAAGGTGCATGGATGACACAACGTATCGCCAGCTAGATAGAGATCCCGGGTCTTCGAAAACCGTGTTCATGGGACAACGAAGGTGGCTTCGCGACGATGACCCGTGGAGGAAATGCAAGGATCTTTTCGATGGTGAAACCGAACCCCGAAAACGCCCGTGTACGAGGAGCGGCGAGGAAATAGACAAGCTGTTGAAAAATTGGAAAGACTGCCCACTGCCGGGAAAGAAGCAAAAGGCGCCAGAGCCGGAAAAGAAGCGAAAGGCGCCAGAGCCGCTGCTGAAGGTATGGAAAACGAGGTCTGTTTTCTGGGACTTGCCGTACTGGAAGATCCACCGTGTGCCTCACAGCCTTGATGTCATGCATATCACGAAGAACGTGTGCGAGAGTCTGCTTGGTACCCTGCTCAACATGCCAGAGAGGACCAAAGATGGGCCGAAAGCAAGGGCGGACTTGAAATCAATAGGCATCAGGCAGGAGCTTCACGCTAATGATGATGATGATGATGATGATGATGATGATGATGATGATGATGATGATGATGAGGCGAAGCAGGACACAGTAAGTCGTCGCAAAGGCAAAAAGGCCAAGAAGACCGGAAATAACTACCCTCCCGCGTGCTTCACTCTAAGTCAGGAGGAGATCGAGCAGTTTTTCACCTGCCTCCTAGGAGTAAAACTTCCTTACGGTTACGCGGGGAAGATAAGCAGATACCTAGACCCAGCGAAGCAGAAGTTCAGTGGGATGAAGTCTCACGACTGTGACGTGCTGATGACGCAGATACTTCCAGTTGCAATCCGTGGGATCATGGACGCGCACGTCCGTGAAACGCTATTTGGCCTATGCAACTTTTTCGACGTCATCTCTCGGAAGTCGATTGGCGTGAGGCAACTCAGAAGGCTACAGGAAGAGATTGTGGTGATACTATGCGAGCTTGAGATGTACTTCCCGTCCGCATTCTTCGACGTTATGGTGCATCTGCTGGTCCATATAGTGGAGGATATCATCCAACTCAGGCCGACGTTCCTGCACAGCATGATGCCGTTCGAAAGGATGAACGGTGTCATCAAAGGATACGTTCGCAACATGTCATGTCCAGAGGGAAGTATAGCCAGGGGCTTTCTGACCGAAGAGTGCATCTCCTACTGCACGAATTATCTAGGCATCGAGAACCCCGTTGGTCTGCCCGTCAACAGGCACCTCGGCAGGCACGCTGGATGGGGTCACCGTGAGGGTCGCCGCGAAATGCATGTCGACTTAGAGGGTCGACTCGCCGACTTTGAAAGAGCAAACCTAGTCGCGCTACAACACATAGACGTGGTCGATCCTTGGGTGGTAGAGCACAAAACCTTTATTAAGAAGACGTACAATGACCGAGGCCAACAGAGGACGGACAGAGATATAATCAAAGAGCACAACTCATGTTTCACGCGTTGGTTCAAGCAGAAGCTTCTGTCGTACCCTTTACATGAGGATTCTTCCGCGGAAGAACAACTCATATTCGCCTTGTCACAGGGCGCCGAGCCCAACCTGATGACCTATGAGGCGTACGATATCAACGGCTACACATTCTACACCGAGGCCAAGGACATGAAGAGCGATGGTTATCAGAACTCCGGGGTAACGATGGAATCCTACACCGATAATGACAAAGACAGATACTACGGAAGGATCGAGGAGATCTGGGAGCTGAGCTATGCTGGAGAGAAGGTCCCGATGTTCCGTGTCAGATGGGCGAAGAGCGTCCTAAAAGAAGACCGGTATTTCACCACCATGGTTATACCCGAAGCCAAATCCAAGACCGCGGGCGCAAACGTCACTGCGGAAAATGAGCCATGGGTACTGGCTTCCCAAGTTGACCAATGCTTCTTCATTACCGACCCGTCAAAGCCCAGTCGTGTTGTCGTGAGGAGAGGCAAAAGGAAGATCATCGGAATGGATGGAGTAGCCAATGAGCAAGACTTCGACAAGTACGGCGACCCGAGGATCGAACATGACGACGATGATGAAGTAGCAGCATACACCACAAGAAGAAGCAGGACCACCCTACCTAAAGGACGTCCGTTCCACAGAAGAACTCCATTTGCGAAAAAGAAGGGCAAGAAGATTGTGAACAAATAGCTAGCTAAGATCGATTGTATTTAAATCGTAGCCTTCATTTCTCGATTGTATTTCATGGGCACTTTTTGAACTATCATGAATATTTTTAAATTTCATGGACACTCGATCTCGATCCCCCTCCATCTCGATCGCTATCCCACCTCGCTAGATATTGCCCCCCTCGTCGCCGAGCACCCCCCGGTCCACCGGCCGCCGCCGCCTACCCCCCGCACCCTCGATTCCCCTACTCAACCGCCACCGCCGACCCCCCGCACCCCTCCCCTACTCAACCGCCGCCGCCGACCCCCCGCACCCCCCGCACCCTCCCCCGCTCCACCGGCATTACTGTTTGATGATATTTTTAAAAAATTGTTATTGTCTTAAAAAAAATATTACTGTTATGATTTAAACAAGTTTGAACATATTTAAACACAAATAAGTATCAAATAGCATTTTAAATGCATAAAAAATTGTGCAGCCTGGGAATCGAACCCAGGACCTCCTGGTGTGAGAACTGGCTACTGACTAGTCGTGCTAGTAGAGGGAACTTGATGTGGATCAGGTCAGGTGGAAGATAACCTGTTGGCTCGAGCAGAAATCAAAAAAAAATACTAATGGCGCATCAGGGTGTGGTGCGCCATTAGTACGGATGTACTTATGGCGCACCGAGGGGTGGTGCGCCATTAGTATTGTGCCGCCCCCATCCATATTTCCTCCCCGGCCCAAACCTATCCCCTCTCTCTCCCTCGCCCTCGCCCTCGATCCCCTTCCCCTCTCCTCTCCCGACGCCGCTGCCCCGCCGCCTCGACGCCGCCCCGACGCCGCCGCCTCGACGCCTCGACGCCGCCTCGACGCCCCGACGCCGCCTCGACGCCTCGACGCCGCCCCGACGCCGCCTCGACGCCTCGACGCCTCGACGCCACTGCCCCGCCACTCCGCCGCCGCCGGCGCGCCCCCGCGCTCCGTCTCAGGTTCCTCCCCACCACCTCCTCCCCCCGGTGTAGCAGTCACTAGATTTGATCCGCGCGGTGTTGCGTTCCTTCGATCAGAGACGATTCGGTGAGGCATGTGATGCGATTCTGCTGCCTAGTGGTTAGTCCCCTAGTTTCATTAGGTGTTACAATCAGTGATTCCCACCAGTGTGCTGAGCTGATGGTGTCATCCTGCCCAGCTGATTGATTGATCACCTGTGGACCCTGTTGTCTGTGAACTGAGAATTGTTGGTGTAGGTTGGTTAAATTGTTTACAGGCGCATGCGATCTGGAGTGCTTAGGAACAGTACCCTGTCCATCATTTTTTTCGCTGATTGTTACAGGGGCTAACATGCAATTTTCCCTTTGACTGCTCTATCATCATAACATGTATGGCATTGTATTTTGCGTGTGCGGAGGGAAATATGATGAGGGTCACACGACTGACGGTATGGTTCTGTTGGTGTGGTAATTGATTTCCTTGTTTGGTTTGTTAGCTCGAGCAGTGTATCAGTGCTGAGCTGCTGTTGTTATCTGACTGGTTGGTGCATTATGAGCCACCGTGTTGTGTATGGCCTGCCTGAGAAGTGGTGAGGTAGTAAGTTGTTCAGGCTTGGCCATTTCCCATTTCCATTTGTTGTAGATGGATAGAGTTACACTTTTGTTACATTGCGTTATCTTTCTGTAGAGTAGTAATGCTCCACTTCCACATATTTTTAGTTATCTTCCAGTGGTATTTCAAATTGAAGCCCTGAGCAGCAGCACCTCTTGTGTTGTTCACTATCACATAGTTGCAGTTTGGCAAACACAGCTAGTAAATACTCTACTGTTTTCAAGTGCTTGTTGGAATATGTGTGTGAAATTATTTTGTGGAAAAAAATCTTGAAATTATAGCATGTGCCATTTCCCCTTATGTATTGCATTGAAATGTGTAGCATGGACCTGAAAAGCAAAAGCAAAAGCTAATTAACTGCTGGGTAATAGCACTGGTACTAGGTAGCTAAAATATGTGTTCTGAAACACTGAGAGCAGAAACACTTACTACATACATATGCTCAAGAAACACTTACTAACCAGAAAAGGTTTTGACTTGAAATGTTAATAGCACAGAGAGCACCACAAGTTAAACACCTCAATCTGTTAGTATTTGTCTGCATTTTCTCACATTCTTCTTGTATCTGATCCAGTATTGTTTGTAGTGGTTTGTCCAAAATGTTGAATGATACTGCTTGGAGATGCATATATTGTTTCACCTCTTCACATGCCAATGTATTTTCCATGTTGTGATGGAGGCCTTTTTTGCCTTGTCCACCCGAGAGGCCCTTGAGTTTGCTGGAATGTCGATTAACTTCCGTTCCAGCAAATTCGGGTACTCCATATGTCCTATTTTCAGCAAAGGTCATGCTGAAATTTTCCGTGAATTTTAGCATGACTTTGCTAAAAATTAGACATATGGGGTACTTGTGACTAATGCATGGGCCGGGGTAGTTGTGACTAATGATGAAAGCTTAGGCTTTTAGGGTGCCTCGGCGTTGAAAAACCCTCAATGATAAAAGCTTAGCTTTTAGGATGCCTCGGTGTCGACAAACCCTAAATGATGAGACCATGATCTTGTTCCTTGACAATAACCAACTTTTTGACCAAACTTTGTTCCTATTTAGAGAGAAACATGGCCAACAACGATGAGGCCGGGGGTTCGGGCGGCAAGGCATTCTGGGAGCTGTCCCAGGAGATGGAGG
Source organism: Triticum aestivum (assembly GCF_018294505.1). Lineage (NCBI taxonomy): Eukaryota > Viridiplantae > Streptophyta > Magnoliopsida > Poales > Poaceae > Triticum > Triticum aestivum. Next base: position 754,979,587 of record NC_057813.1, on the reverse strand, counting down.
AACAACCTCACTTGTATGAGGACGCCGCCTTCCCCACCGATCCTGAGACCACTGATGGTACCGCCGAGGATGACCCCACTGATGCCACCACTGATGGTGCCGCCGAGGATGCCACCACTGATGATGGCGGCGCACGCACAGATGGCAGCCAACCGAAGAGGCAACGGAAGGACCGGCGCCCGACCGTGCTCCGCACCCTCAAGGAGGAAGTTACTGAAGTGGACTCCGACGGGAATCCAACGGCGCCCGAATGAATAGTCAATGGGTACTCGCTTCAGCTCGGGTGCATTCTCCGGAGCACCGTCTCGATCAACACCGAGAACCTGAGGCATCCTGACCGAGGGAATTTGCGCAACCTCCTCTTCACGAAGCTGCACGAACGATACAAGTTCCCCGCTGAATTTGAAAACACAAGCCTCAAAGGGAATAAAGTGAACAATGCTGCCCTCACGAAGATGAGCAAGGCCCTGTCTAGTTGGAAAAGCAATGTGAAGAGAATGATCGAGAAAGGTGAGAGTTATGAGAAGATCAAGGAGAAAAATCCTTCGATCACCGAAGATGACTACAACGACTTCAAGATCAATTGCTCGAGCACCGCAAACTCCCAATCAAGTCAGTGGGGGAAAAAATGCGGGAGCTGAACTTAGGGGAACACACACTCGGTCCCGGCGGTTACAGAGTGGCGGAGCCTATATGGGACAAGGAGGAGGCGGACCGTGCCGAGCAAGGCCTACCGCCCCTCTTCGATAAATACGGTGACAAGCAGACCAGGAACTTTGTCAGGGCCCGGTACAAGAAGGACCCGAAAACAAAGGAGCTTACCACGGATCCGAAGACTAAGGCGCTTGAGCTTGTTCTGGTAAGGAATACACTCCCGCGTAATTAGCTCCATATGGTTGCATTCTAATTAATGAAGCCAAATTTCTAAATGGTTCACATTCCTTCCGCAGGCGACTGAAAGCAGTAGCGCGGGGTCGACTAAGAGCAACCCTTGGGACACCACTCTAAATAGGGCGTTGAATGTAATGAAGAACAAGGATAAGCTCAGTAAGCCGACGTCAGCTGGTCGTGTGGCCGGCAAAGGCTTGTCGACAAAATGGTCGTCATACTATAATAGTGATGGGCGAAAGGAGAAAAAGACCAGCTTGGAAAGCCAGGCGTGCGAGGTTCAAGAACTCAAGGCACAGGTGGCGCGGATTCCGGAGATTGTCCAAGAGCAAGTGCAACAACAACTCGGAGCGACGATCACCGCCATTGTGCCTACCTTGATCGAGGGGTTGAGTGTGTTGATTGCGGGCGGCCAACAGGGGCCGCCCCCGATTCCTAGCTTCACGGCCAGCAACTCGCAGAATGCGATGGCGGGGCCATTGGTGTCTCCGGCGAAGGCGGCATTGGTGTCTCGGACACCGGCACGGGAGCTTAATGCACCCGGGTGTACGCCGGCCGGCACCTCTGCAGCAAGCGGCCCCTCCATCAACTGCACGCCCGCCGTTGTCGGTGCCTCGACATTAGCCGAGCTCGACGCCATCATCATGGTAACTAATTAAGCCTCTCTCGGCCGAGGACTTCATCTCCTTGCCTTTGACTGGGCATCCCTGACGTCCTACATGTTTTCGCAGGGCGCCGCCGACGTTCCGTGCACTCTCCTGCACTTCGTGAACAACGAGTTGGTCGATGTCGCCAAGGGCAAAATCGTTCAACCGGGCAACCCCTTGTTCCACGGTACCCAGATGCCACCCAACTTGTTTAGGGTTCAACTGGTTCGGGTGCTGCCAGGCTGCGACGAGTTGTTACCTCCGATTCGACCCGTCGGGGCCGACAATGATGACGTGATGACCCTCAGCGCCTGCCTGAGCTGGCCCCTGCTTTGGCCGAAGAGCCAGATTCGTTTGGGGGCGGGGGACACCACCCCAAAGACAATACCGCCAGTCGTGCCGGCGCCAAGTCGGCCACATGGCAAGACCGCCGCAACGGTGCCGGACATCCCTATGCCACTGGATCCAAACATGCATATGGCACAGGATCAGAACGACGACGACGACGATACATTTGGCCATGTCGATCAGTACTTTGCCGATCATGGGTACGATGGCGACTCCATGGGGCCTCCTTCTCAAGAACCCAACCCAACAAAAGATGTGCGTGATCTAGCTGGTACCGCGGAGAAGCCAAGTTGCAACAGGCGTCGTCTGCCGTTCAGCTCTCAGGAGACGCCTCCAGCTGCCGACTTCACCGAGCCTCAGATAGGCGAGGTGCGAAATATTATCAGCCCCAGAAGGCGGTCTGTGAGCAGAACTCGGTCCCATTACAGGAGAAGAAGAAGGCACGCAAAAGAAAGACTAACAAGGGTGCGAGCCAGCCGGCACCGAGTACGATCCGTGCTCAGGACGGGCCACCTTCACCTAAGTATATCTCGAGGAGGGTGCATGTGGCGAGTAGGGCGATGCTACCGACAAATATGCACAATGCTGCAACCGGTGCTATGCGGAGTCTGCATGACAGTGTTCTTTCTTTGGAGAAGCGGCATCTCAGAGAGAAGGATGTGGCATACACGATTTTCGCGGCCAAGGTGCCAGAGGGCAAGGGCTTTGTGGATAACTCCATCGGGCGTACGATCGTCCTGCGGTTTGATGACATCCATGCTATGTTGAACTTTCATCCGCTGCACTACACCTTCGTTCGGCTATTTTCACTGAGTATGGAGATGCGGATCATTCGCGACAAGACCCCGGACATCGTGATAGTCGACCCCTTCTACATGCGTGCCAAGATCTTGGGCAGCGCTGGGGACCGGCAAGTCGCGAGTTCTTACCTCGAAGGCGTCATTCTGGCAAATCAAGATAAGGATAACTTCCTCGTGCCTTACTTTCCCGAGTAAGTCCACCCCTCAACCGGCCCGTAACATATGAATTCTTAGATTTTGATCGTTTTTCTTTTAACATTCCGTGTTTTCTGCAGTGACACACATTGCACGCTCATCCTCCTAAGCCCCAAATATTCCATGGCCACGTATTTCGACCCGGACCGTCAGCCGAACATAGACTACACAAATGTCAAGAAGATTCTTGATGATGTTCTCCCCGGCTACGCCAAATCTGGAGGCACCTTCACCAGGCCTATTCGTAAGTACGGCAAGCACGTGTTCTCCCACAATACGACGTTCTGCTGCGTCAAGCAGCCGCCTGGCGGTCAGAAGGGTGCCTACTACGCCATCCATCACATGCGGGCGATCGTACGGGACCATCATCAACTTCTGCTACCGAGTAAACTCAAAGATTGGGCCGCGAGCGTGTCGGCAATCCAGGACGCAGACATCAGACAAGAATTCTTTCGCATCCAGTCGGAGTTTGCGGAAATCATCCATCAAGATGTCCTTCGTACCTCGGGGCAGTTCTACCTCAGAAATCAACCGTCCAACAGTGACATCGACACAATGCTACAAATGCAGGCTGACAACGCCCGTTATTTCATGACTCCCACGATAGACGGCGGCTTCATCCACGCTCCGGTCCCTTGAGTCGAGTCGAAAGCAGTGATGTTGTGTCTAGTTCTGAAAAATCGATTGGCTCATGTTGTAATTAAACTTTAATGAACTTTTAGTATGTCTCTTTGGTTTCGAGAGTCGTTCAACTTAGATATAATCGATGCTATTAATGTCTTGCTTTTCTCTTCCGATCGTTCTGTTGCATACTTATATGTTGCTTATGTATTGTCTATGAATTGGTACTAACGTTTCGTTTGGCTAGTGCATAGCGATGCCGTCGTATGTCGTGTACAAGGGTAAGGTTCCCGGAGTCTACGACGACTGGGAGGAGTGTCGGAGACAGGTTCACCGATTCAGCGGTAACAGTTACAAAGGGTACACCACTAGGGCCGAGGCCGAATCTAGATACGCCCGCTATCTAGCGGGAGAGGGGAGGGAGCGTTGGAGGAACCGGATGAAGACGAGTTTCATCGTGATGATGCTCATCGTGACGACCGCAGCTCTCTTCTATGTGATGGTAGTTTAGATGATCGATATCGACTTGTAATGTGAAGACAAACTCGCTACTCGCGGTCTCGAGACTTGTAATATAATGTTCTATCTTTGTTCGGTCTTTTCAATTCGGAGACTAATATGATGAATTGTATTCGGAGACTAATATGATGAATTGTATTCAGAGACTAATCTTCTATTGTATTCGATGAATCTGTTGTTGATGTGTGCTGTCTATATTTTGTCCAATTATACATTTTGTAACCTGTGCAAAAAACAGAAAATTAAAAAAAAAAACCTAATATTCATACTAATGGCGCATCACATCACAGTGCGCCATTAGTATGCCAAAGGATACTAATGGCGCATCATTAAACAGTGCGCCATTAGTATGCCGAAGTTACTAATGCGCATCTTGTTGTTGTGCGCCATTAGTATGCCAAAGCACCTGGGTATACATGGCCCCCTGGGAGGCATACTAATGGCGCACTGTTGTATATACTAATGGCGCATCTGAGGTCCGCCATTAGTATACCAGATACTAATGGCGCACCAGTGGTGCGCCATTAGTAAAATATACTAATGGCGTGGCACTAATGGCGCACCACTAATGCGCCATTAATGGCCAAATTAGGTGCGCCATTAGTAGGCCTTTTCCTAGTAGTGGTGGAACCAGACGCCAAGTGTCGTTCTGCTGAAGAGCATGGATCACCTGCTCCATAGCAGCACGCCAATGTGGAATGCGAAGTGCTGCCTGAAAGTGTCGTGGTTCAGTCGTAGGATCTGCCTCAGCATGCGCCACGCATGCTGCAAGCCATGCGACAGTCCCGTCAGTACGCTTCTTCGGTTGGAAGATGCCACTCTTGCTGCGAGTGAGGGCGCAGGACGACAGGCGGAGGTGGCGATGGAGCTGTCACCACAGGAGAGCTACTGTCCAAGAGTGGCGAAAAGGACGCGCCTGCAGGTGAGTCAACAAGTGCGTCTGGCGGCACAGTCAAGCGCGGCACCTGGCCTGGAGTTGTCGACGAAGAATGGCCAGGCGTGGGTGGCGACGAGGAACCAGGCGACACAAGTGCACTGGGCGACACGAGCGCACCGGGCGACACGGGCGCTTCAGCGAGCCCACATGCATGGGACATGCATGCATCCTCGATCGGCGAGGCCACCGGCCTAGGGGACCGGGCCGCGGGGTCGCAAGCCCAGGCGTCGAGGCCACCGGGGCAGCCAGCCCAGGCGACGCGGGCATGCCAGTGGATCCACGTGCATGGGGCATGCACGTGTGATCAACGTCGGCGCAGGCCATCGTATCAACGGGTGCAGCCGGCGTAGCAACAGCTGGCGTAGGTGGCGCACCGTCATCATCAAGCAGCTCCAGTCGGGCACCTCGTCCAGCACCTGCACCGTGGTTAGGCAACAACAGAGGAGAGTATGCAGCATCTACAAACTGATCAGGCAATACTGGAAACGAGTGCAACTCGGTGACAGGAGTGTCAGTGGGCGACGTGAGCGTGGAAAAAGGGAAGACAGTCTCATCAAACACAACATCACGGGAAATGTAAACACGGTTTGATGGAACATGGAGACACTTGTAACCTTTGTGGAGAGGACTGTATCCGAGGAACACACATTTTTTCGACCGATACTCAAGTTTATGCTTATTGTACGGGGGAAGATGTGGCCAACACGCACAACCGAGCACTTTGAGAAAGGAGTAATCTGGAGTTTCATGAAGCAACACTTCTAGAGGGGACTTCATGTGAAGAAGTCGTGTGGGAATCCTGTTTATCAAAAAACAAGCAGTAACAAAGGCATCGCTCCAGAACCGAAACGGGACTGAGGCATGTGCAAGAAGTGTTAGCTCAGTTTCAACTATATGACGGTGCTTACGCTCAGCTGCACCGTTATGTTGATGTGTATGAGGACAAGACACATGATGTGAGATACCAAGCTTCTGAAAGAAGGTGTTAAGATTACGGTATTCACCTCCCCAATCAGACTGAACATGAATAATTTTGTGCTTGAGTAACCGTTCAACATGCGCTTGGAATTCCATGAAAACATGAAACACATCAGATTTGCGCTTAATAAGATAAAGCCATGTAAAGCGACTGAAAGCATCTATGAAACTGACATAATAGTTGTGCCCACTAACAGAGGTTTGGGCATAGCCCCACACATCGGAAAACACAAGTTCAAGAGGAGCCTTGACAACACGACTGGATACAGAACAGGGCAACTGATGACTCTTGCCTTGTTGACAGGCATCACAAACTAGAAACTCCTTATTACTGGACTCAACGAGAAGACGATGACGATGAAGCACATGGCGCACAATGGGAGTGGCAGGGTGGCCAAGGCGAGAATGCCACTGCGACGACAACACCCGCACACCACTGAACACCTGAGATACTCGTGGCACATCAGGCACTCGTGGCACATCAAGCGCATATAAGCCGTCGCGAGCTCGACCACTAAGAAGAACGTCCCTCGTGTCCCGGTCCTTAACAAAAAAATGGAAAGGGTGAAACTCAACAAACACATTGTTGTCAAGAGTTAATTTAGGAACCGAGAGTAAACTACGTGTGACTGAAGGAACACGAAGGACATCAAGGAGACGCAAGGTTTTAGTGGTACGAGAAATAAGAGATGCCTGACCAATATGTGAGATGGGCATACCTGATCCATTGGCAGTGCGAACCTGATCATGACCGGTGTAGGGCTGTCGAGTGGCCAACTTGTCAAGCTGGCTCGTCAAGTGGTCCGTGGCGCCTGTGTCCATGTACCAGGCAGGATCCACAGAGTATGAAGGAGTGAACCCGGGCTCCTGTGTGGCAAGAGCAGCTTGCTTCTCGTTGCCCTTCCCATTGTTCCCGATGCCAAAGAAATCACGTTTAAACCGACGATGACACCGAGACGCCAAGTGCCCCTCAATACCGCAAAGCTGACACTCGACACCACCACCACACGCCTCGAAGTGAAGTCGCTTGCGACCAGCCGTTGGAGGAGTGGGAGCGGGCGGACGAGGCTGGTTGCCCGAGGGCAGCGGTGGCTTCTGCTTGGCACCACGGGCACCTCCGCGAAGAGCAGCATTCGCAGAAGGGCCCTCTGTGTAGACTCCGACAGAGCGACGAGCAGCGAGCCGCTGTTCCATGTTAAGGAGGCGGGCGTAGAGGTCACGGGGTGGCATCGGCGTGTCACGCCTGTTGACATTTTCAACCAGAGAGTCATAACCCTCGTCTAGTCCATTAAGAATGAATGAAGTAAACTCCTCATCACGGAGCGGCTTCCCAATGGAGGACAGTGTATCGGCCAAGCTTTTGACTTTGTTGAAGAAAGCAGTGACAGAGAGATCATTCTTCTTGACCTCACCCAGCTGATTGCGTATAGCAGACGAACGTGCGAGCGACTGTGAGGAAAAGCTGGAGTCAAGCGTGGTCCATGCATCCCGCGACGTGGCGGCAAAGACAACCATGCCAGCCACGGATGGAGTGAGCGACAACTGAATAGCACCCAGGATGGCTTGATCTTGAGCAATCCACCGACGATGAGCAGGGTTGGGGACCATGACAGAGCCACCATGGGACGAGGGTGCCGGAACCATAGCCGGAGGGCACGGCAGGGAGCCATCAACATATCCTTCAAGGTAGTGGCTCCGCATCAGCGGCAACACTTGAGCGCGCCACAGGAGATAGTTATCAGCAGAAATCTTCACCGTCACCAGATGGGCGAAGTGAAACGGCCCTCGTTCGGCCATCGTCGCGGAGAGCTGCAGATCAGGCGGCGGACCAGGCGGCAGAACAGCACCATATGGGACTAGTGCCTCGGCCGATGGTTGTTGATGATGGCCGTAAGCCGCCGAGGAGTGCGCACCATACGGGAGCATAGGAGGAGCGGTGTACGGCTGGGCAGCAGCGCAGGACGTCGGGGCTGTAGCAGAATACGGCGCATACGACGCAGCCGTCGGCGCGAGGTAGGGTGCCGGGTACGGGCCGCCGTACGGCGCCTGGATGGGAGCGCCATAGGGCCCCGCGACTGGATCGTGGTACGGGGCCAGCCTGGCCGCATCGTGGTACAGGGTCGGGGCTGGAAGGCCACCGTAGGCCGCCTGCCCATTGGCGCCATAGGAGGCCGCTGGTGGAGGCGTGCCCCGCGACTGGATCGGGGCGGCCGCGATCGGAGGCGCAGCAGGCGACCGAGGCGGCGGCAACATGGTGGGCGATCGATGTGGCGCGGGAGGATGTGATCCCTACGCAGTAGATCGGGCCCAGGCAAGTGGAGGCGACGCCAGGAACGGCGACTCCATCGCCAGAGTGGAGAGAGGCGGCGCGGCGGCGAGGGCCGGCGCGACGGCAGCAGAGGAGGCGGAAGCATGACGCGGATCGGACGCGTCGTCTGATACCATGTTAGACGTATTAGGGTTTGAAACAATGCTCGATACCCTTTGTGGGTACGGCTGTCATATATTTATAAGAGGGAACCGTACAAATACAAGTTGTGTTACAACACGTATATCCAATATATACTTAGTCTAACAAGCAATCCCCTTGGTGGGTCGATCCCAGCATCACTCGGGCAGCTTCAGTTGCTAAAGATGCTCCACATACAAAACGCTAGTCTGGTTTCCACTCTTCCACCTGAGTTGGGGAACCTTACTAGTCTTAAGTACATGATCCTGTCACAGAATCAGTTATATGGAAGTTTTCCACCATCTTTTGCCACGATACAAACATTACACATGCATGGAAATAATATCAATGGTAGCATCCCGTCAGAGATGTTTACAAATTGTACCAAGCTTGAGCGTTTCTTGTATATGGAAACTTGTTAACTGGAAGCATCTCATCGCATATCATCAAGTGCAAGGAGCTCGAGTTTTTGATGGATCCGGAAACTTGTTAACTGGAAGCATCCCACGGGAGATAGGGAGCATGCGAAACATGCATGCATTGTTCTTGTGGAAAAATCACCTTACTGGAATTATGCCGCCAGATATTGGTAATGCAACATCTTTGAAATTCCTTGACGTGAGCTCCAACCATCTAGAGGGTGAGCTTCCTAAAACTATCTCCTTGCTGGTAAATCTTGTTGCTCTCACCTTGTCTGGCAACAAGTTTATGGGTACCATTCCTAATCACGACAGCAAGCAGTTGTCAGTTGTCAAGGTTGCCAACAACACAGACAATAGTAGCTTCTCGGGAGAATCACGGTCTGCCATTTGTGGATTAACACTTCTGCAGCTATTGGATCTATCAAACAATGAGCTGTTTGGAGATTTTCCTGGTTGCTTCTGGAATTTGAAAGATTTACAAGCCTTGGATTTGTCAGGCAATGCTTTTGCTGGGGAAGTTCCAACCTCAACTTTCAGCAACTCTTCACTAAGGTCACTGCAATTGTCAAGCAACAACTTCACAGGTTGCTTTCCAGCGGTGTTGAAGAACTTAAAAAGCCTTGTTGTTTTGGATCTCAGTAACAATAAGATTTCCGGTGTAATTCCTCCGTGGACAGGGGAAAGCAATCCTTCGTTGAGGATTCTCATGCTACGAGAAAACATGTTCTACGGAAGCATTCCTTGGCAGCAGCTATCACTCCTCCCTCGTCCCCAACTGCTTGATCTTGCTGAAAATAATTTTGTAGGTTCCATACCAGAAAGTTTGGACAACTTATCCTTGATGAGACAGACTTTTGTGATGCAACCAGTTGTAACAAACGTCATAGTACTTCCCACCTATAGATATTTTTATTTCTACAATGGAAGCATGGACATAATTTGGAAGGGACGGGAGTACACTTTGAGGGGAGACATGCATTTGTGACTGGTATTGATCTCTCTGGTAATTCTCTATCTGGTGAGATCCCTTCAGAGTTAACAAGTCTCAAAGGCATGCAGTTTTTGAATATTTCAAGAAATAACCTATCTGGTAGTATCCCCAAGGACATTGGCAACCTAAAGTTATTAGAGTCCCTTGACCTCTCTTGGAACAAATTATCAGGTCATATTCCTCCTAGTGTCTCAAACCTGACGTCCCTTACCGCTCTCAATCTCTCCAACAACCTTCTATCTGGAGATATACCTACAGGCAGTCAGCTCCAAACACTTGAGGACCCATCGATCTACGGCAATAATCTTGGACTTTGTGGCCCTCCATTGAGCATTCCATGCACAAACAATTCGAGTAGTACAGAAGCAGTTGATGGCGACCATGAACATGAAACGGTGTGGCTGTACTACTCGGTGATTGCTGGAACTGTCTTCGGTTTCTGGGTATGGTTTGGAGCATTGTTCTTCTGCAAGATCTGGCGGTTTGCACTCTTCAATCGCATCGATGCCATGCAGCGGATTGTTGTACACAAGATGAAGCGTACCTGACTGTATTTAGGACACTTATCTGCTTCCCACTATATAAGCTACAGCTCTTTGTTTTCTTTCACCAATAAACTGCAAGTATATGTGCTTGTAGTGTGATAGATTGGCTTGTACGTAGTTGTATGATGTGACCAATGTCCAACAGAATTGTATTAGTTTTTATTCTCTGAATTTGTGAGCTTTCCTAGTACCATTCCATATGTTTTTCTTCATCTTCCCCTGTTTTTTGAATCCTGTGAAGCCACAAAAGCCCTTAAGCACAAAGTACTACTATATGAAAAAAACCCAAACCCTAACCCCTGCCTATTTAAGCAGCCTCTCCATGTCATTTTTGGAAACCTAGCTTCCCTACCCCTTCTTCTTCCCGCACACGCCGCCAGCCCCCTCAGTTTCCGCGTCCAGCAAACCCATCCCTGCCACTTGGCAAGCCGCCGCCGCCACCCGAGCCACTCTGCGCCGCCAGCTTCCCCGAGCCATCGGGTCGGCTCGCGAGCCTCGATCCCAGCCGTCCGCGGCCAGATCGGACGGCTAGGAGATCAGTCAGCCATCCAGCTCCCGCAGCCCCGCACCCTGGCTCCCACCCGTCGCCCTAGCCACCTCCCCGCCGCCGCAGGCCCGCGAGGCCCAGGCGCGGCACGCCCAGCCCGAGCACCGCCGCCGCCTTGTGTGCTGCTCCTCCCCGAGTGCCCCGCTCGCCTGCTCCACCGCCCATCTCCTCCCGTGCGCGGCCCTAGCCCCGCGCCGCTCGTTGGAACTCCTTCACACCGGCGACCCAAGCTCCTCCGACGCCCCGCCCCGGTGTCGGAGCACCCCGCTCGCGCCGCCTCTGCCTCGCCGCCCTCTGCCATGGCCTCATCGCGCCGCTCCGTCACCGTCTCCGGCCCGTATCCGCCGTCTCCGGCGTCCTTCGCCGCTTCTGGATCGAGCTCGACCTCGAGGACGACCCCGTGGGCCCGCTCGTCAGCCTCGCCGCACCGGACATGTCCGCCCGAACCACCCCCTCCTCGAGGTCCAGATTTTCTGTCCCAGGAATTCTAGTATCATATATGCATATTTGACTGCTTGTAACTTTGTGCATGTTGCTCCGGTTGGAGTGTATGATATGTCAATTTGTTCATCTCTTGCTGCTCTATGATTGTGTACTTTGCATGCATGTTATTATTCATCTTGATGCCTTAATCATCGTTGTAAAAATGCTAAGTGATATAATCTGCTGAAAACTGCTGTAACATGTGATTTTGTCTTTTTATAGCATTTTGTGTGATTGTCGTTTGAGCATCATACCTACATGTTTTATGAGTATAATCATGCCATATTTGCAGTGGTGTAATCCATTTATCATAATATGCCACGTGGTGACTAGCACAAGCTTGCCAAGTAGGGTACTTGTTGTTGTTGTTCTGCTAAGTCTAAACTATTATATTGTGATGTCATGTTTGTTTAATACTACCATCAAATATATGCATAATCTGGAGATGTTTAGTGATCATGTTTTGATGTCCATGTTATGCTCTATCCATCCAAGTCCTTTTTTGCAATTATAACCTGCTTTAGCTTGTTCTTTTGGTGCCCTCAAGTTGCTTAGAAATATAACTGTCAGCATGCCCAGGTTTCTCTTCTGTTGTATCATCTTGCCATGTTCACTTGAAGCTATCATCAAATCTGTTGCTCCAATGATCATCGTCAATAATGACGTTTTGCTCAGGGTGCTTAGTACATGCTTGCCATGCTCTTTGATGCCATGAATAGTTCCTGTAGCATATATTTTTGTTATCTCAAAGTATGCATCATGAATCTGTTTTCTGCCATACTCTTTCACCTGGTCTGAGAATCTGTTATAACTTGCAATCTTGTCTTGATGAATGCCATTGATCTAGGGATTATATGGAGATACTTAGTAATCATGTTTTGCCATTTATAACCTTTACTTTAATGCCATGCTTTTGGTTGCTATGATCTTGCACTGTAGCATCATTGTTTCGTGCCTCCAACATGTCAGCATGTTAGTTCTGCTCACATGTATGCCCCGTTTTTCAGTCATAATCGTTGTTATAAAGTGGCTTGTTGCATTGATCACGTTGGTTTAATCTTGATGCCTATGAACCTGAACCTTGATGTTATTTAAAGCATGTTACCTGTTCTTCAAGTGCATGTCATGGTTGTGTCAATCTTGTTCTTGTAGCATGTTGTTTTGATGCTTGCTATATGCCTAGTCGCTGTTTTGGACAACTTGTCCTTTAAACTCGTTTCATGTGTATGTGTTGAACCGTGGCTCTGTTTGGAGCATACTCTATATGAAACTTGTTTGGTTTTGCATGTAGTTTCATCATGGCATGTTGCATCCTTGATTTGAGTATGTGTGCTTGATGTTTGTATGCATTTTGCACCAATGCCATGTTTAACTTGTTTTGCTCATATCTTCTAGGCCGTAGCTCCAAATTAAATGAACTTTATATGTAACTTGGTTAGAAAAACGTAGAGATCATCATGGTGCACTTTAACTTGCTGTTTAACCACTTCAACATAATGTGTTATTCAGATCTGAACAAATTTCGAAATTTGCATATGGGAAGTTTCCGGAATTGTTATATGTTGATGTCGGCCTCATTTAAACTTGCTTTGATGTGGGGTTCTTGTATGCATCCTCTCTTACCATGAGTAGCATCATGTATACTTGTCATACATCATACTTGGATGAGCTTCATGCCATGTTGTGTGTTGTGTGTTTACCGTGTTGTATGCTTCTTTCTGGTGTTGCTTCTTCTTGATAGTTCCGGTAACGTTGCGATTGTGAGGATTTGTTCGACTACGTGGGTTCGTCTTCTTCATGGACTCGATCTTCTTCCTAGAGGGATTTCAGGCAAGATGACAGCCACCTTGGATCTCACTAGTATCTTTGCTATGCTAGTTGTCTCGATGCTATCGCTATGTCGCGCTACCTACCACATGTTTATCAAGCCTCCAAATTTGCCATGAAACAATCTCTAACCTTTTTCACCATTCTAGGAAACCGTTGTTTGGATATGCTCAGCCCCTCTTATAGCGTTGCTAGTTGCGGGTGCAGTTGCAGTTTGTTCCATGTTGGGACATGGATACCTTGGTATATCATAATATCTCTTATTTAATTAATGCATCTATATACTTGGTAAGGGGTAGAAGGGTTAGCCTTTTTCTTGGTGTTTTGTTCCAATCTTGTCGCCTTAGTTTCCGTCATACTGGTGTTATGTTCCTTGATTTTGCGTCCGTAACACGGTGAGGGTTTATGGGCCCCTCTTGACAGTTCGCTTTGAATAAAACTCTTCCAGCAAGACCCAACATTGGTTTTACCAATTGCCAAATATGATAACTAAACATGTTAATAAATTTGACGCATAGGGAGATAGCGCTACCCGAGGTTCGTTATTTAACATAATGCAGGGGGGCCAGCGTTGATGGTGTTGGTCCCAAACGGGCATCCTGCGGGGCCACCTCGGGGAAACTTGAGGGCTGGTTTTACTCGTAGCTTGACCCATCCAATCATGGCCTGAGACGAGATACGTGCGGCTACTATCAGGGTGTCGGCACGTCGGGAGGTCTTGCTAGACTTGTTTTACCATTGTCGAAAGCTCTTGTGCACCGGGATCCCGAATTTGATCGGGTGTTCCGAGATGGAGGATTGTCTCCGCTGATCGTGAGCTTGTCATGGGCTATGTTGGGACACCCCTGCAGGGTTTAAACTTTCGAAAGCCGTGCGAGCCGTTATGTGGCATATGGGAATTTTTAATGTCTGATTGTAAAGAACTTGACACCAGACTCAAAATAAAATACACCAACCGCGTGTGTAACGATGACCGTCTCTTTTCGAGTGAGCTTGAGAAGAGAACATGGTGGGGTTATGTTTGAACATAAGTAGTTTAGGATCACTTCTTGATCATTACTAGTTTGCGACCGTTTGCGTAGTTTCTCATCTTACTCTTGTACTCGTAAGTTAGCCCCCATATAATGCTTAGTGTTGTTGCAACCTCACCACTTATCCATTCCACACCCATTAAGTTTTACTAGTCTTGATACCCACGGTAATGGGATTGCCGAGTCCTGGTGGCTCACATATTACTACAACCACAGTTGCAGGTACAGGTAATGCGATGATCATGACGTGAGAGCTATGTTTGCTTGTTTTGGAGTTCCTCTTCTGCTTCTTCTTCGTTCAGGGGGTAGGTTCCTGGTCGGCAGCCTGGGCTAGCAGGATGGATGTCGTTTGAGTTTCTGTTTGTGTTTCATCCGTAGTCGGATATTGTTCTCATGTATGATGTTTGGTGTATTCATGTGGCATTTGTATGCCTTTGTATGTATCCCCAGCTATTATGTAATAGTACGATGTAATGATATCCACCTTGCAAAGAATCTTCAATATGCGCTTCCATCCATGGTGGGACCTTCGAGTTCCTCTCGGATAGGATCGCATATTGGGCGTGAGAAGTTTTTATTGAGTTTTCTTAAGACCGCTAGTGAGTAAGTACTTAACCAATAAACTACTCCCTCCTTCGTAAATATAAGTCTTTTTTAGACATTCCACTATGAACTACTTATATACGGATATATGTAGACATACTTTGGATTGTAAATTCACTCATTTTGCTTCTAATGTAGTCCATAGTGAAATCTTTTTAAAAAACTTGTATTTAGAAATGGAGGGAGTATTTGGGAACTGTTTATGCTTATCTAATACTACATGTATCTATGTGCATTGCAGGGAGGAACTAAAGACCATGAAGGTTCACTCTAGCTCTGGATATCAAGTGATGCATTTTTTCTTCTTATCAGCTGTGAATGCGCAGGAAATCAGAGGAGAGCAAGGAGGATATTGGAGCTATGCGAGCAGTCCCCGGAGGTCTTCGCATCAGTCAAGGATGTCCTATATTCTATTGAAATGAGGAAGCCACGGGTACTGATAGAGTGCTCACTGTCTATACATGTGATGGATGGTTTGTGGTTTTGAAGTCGATGTGTTTTTGGCAGGTGTCAAATATGATGTGGGACTTGATGGTCGGTCCCTAGTCAGAATGGTGAAGAAGTCACAGTGATCATCCATCAGCTTGTCCGGGCCGCATGGTTACATTGCAGCATTACCACTGCCTGTATAGAGTTGGATTAGGAATGAACTAGTTATAATCTTGTACCATAGCTCGGTGCGTAAGCTTGCAAGTTAGTAGCCGATATATAATAACGTCTACCGAACTATAGACTGTTACAGAATGCCTTGATGAAACACACGTCTGATGTTGGAAATATATACATATGCATTATTTATACTAAATTCTTTTACTTTTTGTAACTTAGTTATTTTACCACAATTATATGTTATTTTCTTATTAATATATCTTATAAGTATATAATTTATTTAATTTTTTTGTTTTTTTCTAAAAATACCAGGCAATAATTATTTCTAAGATAATGATGAGCACTATCCAAAATGTGAACATAGTGGTTCTCACAAATATAAAGGATGTCAGTGATTTATCATTACAAATGCTCCTTTTGTGTTAAACATAGAGTGAAGACATTATTCAATGATTATTTTATCTTGAGACATTTAAAAAAAATCTTTTCCTAACTCTTAGCGAATTCAAAACACCACATTCTTTGATAAATTAAGTTGTGGCGCTGAATATATTATGATATTTATTATAATATTTCTAGGTAGAATATTGTACCAAGATTTGGAGGGATCGGACAATCAAATATATAATTTTCCCCCTAAATATAAGGAAATATAACTGACCATATCCACCACAAATTCAGTTGTGACACGTAATATAATATTAAAAAAATGTAGTGGCATCCAAATACATAAATATCTTGGTAGAATATTCTACAGCTACCCTGACCGAGGACCCACTAGAATAAATGCAAGATTGCTTTATAATGAGCACGCGGGTCTAACAATACAAATAAAACCCATTAAGCTACGCATGAAGGGCGGCCAACCAGCTATGCCACGTGGCGCAAGCTAGTTGGCCGCTATGTGAAATCTTTTGAATTTTTTTAGATGAAGGCGTGGGTCATTTTTTTAATGTATTTTTTTCTAGATGTAGGTGAGGACTTCTAGTATTATTTAAATGGAGGGTTATGCAAAGTGGCACTCACTGGTAGGCTACGGTGGTAATTTTTTTCTTTTTCTTTTTTACTTCTTTTTTAGATGAAGGTGAGGATATTTTTTCTAAGTTGTTTTTTTAGACGGAGGCGAGGACTCTATGTATTTTTTTAAAAATGAAAACATGCGCACAACTTTCTCTCAAGCGGCGTCACAGGTGGCGCCCCTACCACTAGTATAAGTAGAAGTGAGGCCAACTCACCACTTCATGGGCTAGCCAAGAAGATCCATGGCCTTTCTCGCCTGATCGAGGACGTAAATAGAGTACATTCTCATTACCTTACTCCCTCTGTTCCTAAATATATGACGTCAACGCCCCACAACACCATGGAGAAAATGGTACATAGAAAATGAAGGTAGCATAATCCATACGAATACACCTCATTTCTATGCTTCTCACTGCACAAGTAGTTCATAGTTCCCCTCTCGCCAATCCTAAAAGTTCGTCTTCCTTTAGGCCATTGGTAAGCCTTTCAAGTTTCCAACCAGCAGTCACAAAATTCAGTTTGTATGTAACATCATAAATGGAGTAAATGGACTACTGACTGCTGAATTTTCAACATCTGTGGTTGGGGAAAAGAGTAAACATGTGCGGTTCGTCCTTTAGCTTGGTAGGTGGGTACACTTTAGTACATATGAACTTTTGAATAGTTAACTTGATGCCGTAAACTTACTTTGCATGTGCAGTCATAGTTTTGTCCAATTTCAAATGCTAAGGTCAAAACTTTTCATGGTGGTGTGATAACTCGGACCGTAGGCACATGATTACACCGACCGCAGTCAGTAGGTACACCACATGGTGGTTGACCAGGTGGTTCTATCTCCGATGCCATGGTTGATTGTGGTCATCAAGTGAGATTCCTTCAGAGTTAACAAGTCTCAAAGGCATGCAGTTTTTGAATATTTCAAGAAATAATAACCTATCTGGTAGTATCCCCAAGGACATTGGCAACCTAAGTTATTAGAGTCTCTTGACCTCTCTTGCAACAAATTATCAGGTCATATTCCCCCTAGTGTCTCAAACCTGACGTCCCTAACAGCTCTCAATCTCTCCAACAACTTTCTGTCTCGAGAGATACCCAACGGCAGAGCTATGTACAAAGCCGAGGGGCCGTGGCTCCCCAGCTCAAATGAGATTCATTTTTACCTGGTACTAATAGTCTACGTGATTTTCACATGCAGGTCTACTCCGTGGCCACCCCCTGCAGCTTTGGGAAAGGCTCATCCGCATGCATGCAGCACGCACAAGCCCATCTTTGCATTCATCACACACGCACACATTTCAGGTTCGGCTACTTGCCCTCTATTTCCCAGCCATGCTCGCGCACGTCTACTCGCCTCTGTCCACGAACCAGGTAACCAGCCACCCTGCCGGCTGCCCGCACTCCCTTGACGCCGACACCAACTAGAAACTCACCTTGATCCACGCGCGGCCGGCGAACACTCCTGGGCCGAGGATGGGGAACAAGGGCATGCCTATGACCGTCGTCTTCAGCTCTTCACCACTGGTCCCCCCCCCCCCCCCCCCCCCCCCCGCCCCCACCCACAGACACACACACATAGATTCTTGTCAAGCTCCGCCAATGGAGATACCTACAGGCAGTCAGCTCCAAACACTTGAGGACCCATCGATCTACGCCAATAATCTTGGACGATGTGGCCCTCCATTGAGCATTCCATGCACAAACAATTCGAGTAGTCCAACACCAGTTGATGGCAACCAAGAACACGAAACGGTGTGGCTGTACTACTCGGTGATTGCTGGAACCGTCTTCGGTTTCTGGGTTTGGTTTGGAGCATTGTTCTTCTACAAGTTCTGGCGGTTTGCATTCTTCAATCGCATCGATGCCATGCAGCGGATTGTTGTGCACAAGATGAAGCATACCTGACTGTATTTATGACACTTATCTGCTTCCCAGTTCCCACTATATAAGCTGCAGCTCTTTGTTTTCTTACACCAATAATCTGCAAGTATATGTGCTTGTAGTGCGCTAGATTGCCTTGTATGTAGTTGTATGATGTGACCAATGTCCAACCGAATTGCATTAGTTTTTATTCTTTGAATTTGTGTGCTTTCCTACAATGGCATTCCATAGGATTTTTGTGCTCAATCAAGTAAATTCTTGTGTTTTTCTTCATGTTCCCTGTTCGAGATGAGGGTGTCAAATCAACTCAACTAAACAGAATATTTTGTAGATGAATATGACAGAAACAACCTGACAGTGTGTCTCTTCTTCTGTAGAAAAAAAGATCAACCTTGACAGTTGTGATCATGGCATTAACACAAAAATAACAAGCCAAGTGGGGGACGGGGTAAAGAGAGAAGTGTGTTCGAGCACTTATGGAAAACCAGCTGCTAATACCCCGATGTCGGAACATATACATTTTTTTTAAGAAAATGGTTAAAACATCTACTACAGGGCAAAAATCCATATGCACAGATTATTACAAGTCCAAAACAAGTGACAGCCACAGAAAGAGGTCGGCTACTATCTCAGCGAAGCTCAGCCACTCCAGTGTCTCGCAGAAAGAAGCTGACAATGATGGAGGTCCAGGAAGTCAGCAAAGAACAAGCATAATAGATAACCTCAAGGGGAGAAGGCATCACATTATGAACATTTGAAGTCTTTCGTTTCAATCTGCATCAGTTCCGCTGAAAGCCTGAAACGATCTGCCCGTGGCACATGTGCTGCTTGCTAACCACCTGTTATCGACGGTCGTTGCCGGAATCGCCCATGTATGGGAGCAGCCCAATTGGCAGGGGGGTTGTAAGAGCTTTTCAACGTAACCCGCGTGGAGTCGGAGTCGAGGGAACATTCGGACTTTGATGAAGTCCATTGTTTCAGAGTACAACAGCCAAGGAAGCTCAATAGTCGATCTTGTTGAGTATGTATTTAGTATTGCACGTTGCACGTGTATTGGAGTTGTGGTACACCTTCTAGTCTTGGATAGTTGAGGTAGAAGTCTTTCCTTGTATTATATATGCGTGCACCAGCACCCCATCAACACATTGTATTGCAAATCATCTGTCTACATGGTATCATCCTTTCCGGTCTAACCCTAGGGTCAGCCGCCGCTGCCGCACCCCACCACCACACCCGCCGCCGTCGCGCCCCTCTCCCTACTACCCCGCCCTGCCGCCACCCATGCTTCGCTTCCACCCCGCGCGCCCTGTGCGGATGCTGCCGCATTTTCTCTGCCGCAGCCGCCTCCTCCTGTCGCGCCCGTGCAGCCGCTCCCCTAGCCATCCGCTGCGCCCTCCCACATGCGCCGCCGCTCCCTTCAGCTGCCACGCCCTCCTCTCACTGCAGCCGCACCCGCCGCTGCTGCCACCTCCTCCCCAAAACCCTAACCCTAGCCGCTACCCCGCACCCGCATGCCGCCGCCATTTCGTGGCCTTCCTCCCCCGGCTCCTCCACCACCCACTCGTCCAACCCGTTCGCTGGTCCCGAGCCCTCTGCCGCCGCCATCCGTGACCTCAATATTGAGGCCCGGGTCCCTATCCGTCTCAACAGCTCCACATGTCGTACTACGCGTGGAAGACCTACTTCAACCTCGTCTTCCACGAGTACTATCTCACCGAGCACATCGACGGTTCCGTGGATAGTGCGTACATGTGCGGCGACCCGGAGTGGTCCGCCATTGAGGCCACGATCATCCGTTGGTTCTACCAGACGGTCTCGAAGGACATCTTCCACACGGTCGTCGCCGAGGACAACGAGGCCTGCACCGTGTGGGCCAAGATCAACGCGCTCTTCACCGACAACAAACTTCAGCGCCTTGTTTTCTTGCAAGAGGAGTTCTTCGGCTGTCACCAGGTCAACTCCACCATCGACGAGTACTGCATGAGGCTCAAGATGCTCGTCGACGAGCTCCGCGACATCGGCGCTAAGGTCTCTGCCGGCCTCATGCTGAGCATCCTCACCGCCGGTTTTAATGAGGACTTCGGCAATGCGGCGTCCAACCTCACCCTGTTGCCGCAACCCACTTTCCAGCGCATCATCGCGTACCTCAAACTTGAGGAGCGCCGGATGACGAAGCTGAAGCAGCGGGTCCAGCACACTGCCCTCACCGCCGGTACCACCCGCGGCAGCCCTGCTCCCCCCCCCCCCACCGCCCCTCGTCAGCCCGCGCCCACCGGCTAGTACCCGCTGCCGCCCGCGCCCCCCGCGCCTCCCCAGCAGCCGCAAGGTGGCGGGGGGCCGGCGCAACAGGCGGGGTGGAAGGAGCCGCCGCCAGCAGCAGCCGCAACAGCAGCAGACGCCGGGCGCAGGGGGCGCCCCGCTACCAGCAGCCGCCTCCACCGTGGGCCGCCGGGCAGAACCCGTGGACAGGTATCGTCCACACCTATCACATGCCTGTCCCGTGGGCTCCTGCACCGGGTCTCCTTGGCCCCCGTCTAGCGGGCTACCAGGCATTCGTCGGCGCCCCCTACCAGCCCTACGGTGCCTGGCTCGCACCGCCACCCCTCAGTGGCTATGCCGTGCCCGCCCAGGCGCCGCCCTATGGAGGCCAGCTGCCGCCGTCGGCACCTGCATCGTGGGATCCAGCCCTCCTGGCCGCCATACACTCGGTGCCGTCGCCGAGCAACTATGGTGGTGGAGGCGACTGGTACATGGACTCGGGTGCTACTGCGCACATGATAGCTCATCCCGGTAACCTATCCTCTTCCACTCCAGTTAACGCTCCTACTCGTATCACCGTTGGCAACGGTTCCTCTTTACCTATCACCCATGTCGGTAGCACTAGTTTTCCTTCCAGTTCCACACCTATCACTATGTCTAATGTTCTTGTTTCACCTGACTTAGTCACTAGCTTAGTCTCCGTTCGTCGTCTTACTCGTGAGAATCCTCTTACTGTTGAATTTGACGGTGTTGGTTTTTCTGTGAAGGACGCTCGTACCCATATGGTGCTTCACCGATGTGATAGGCCTGACGAGCTTTATTCCGTGCACGCCGGCGCCTCCACTTCCACACCCATCGCCCTCTCCGCCAGCGTCAACCTTTGGCATGCTCTCTTGGGCCACCCCAACCCCGCCGTTTTGCGACAGATTCTTAGGAGTTTTTCTTTCTCATGTAATAAGCTCGACAAGCATACTTGTGAGGCTTGTCGTTTGGGCAAGCACGTTCGTCTTCCCTTTAGTGCGTCTACTTCAGTTTCCACTTTTCCGTTTCAGTTGATTCATAGTGATGTTTGGACGTCTCCCGTTGCGAGTAACACGGGCTATCTATACTATTTGGTGATTTTAGATGATTATTCTCATTATGTGTGGACTTCTCCTCTTCGTCGTAAATCCGATGCTTTAGCCACACTCACCGCCTTTTATTCTTATGTCACCACTCAGTTCATCGCCCCATAGTTGCACTCCAAACTGATAACGAAAAAGAGTTTGACAACGTCGTTCTTCGCTCACTTCTTGCCTCTTACGGCACCATCTTCCGTCTGACTTTCCCCTACACTTCATAGCAAAACGGTTGCGCCGAGCGCATTCTCCGCACTCTTAATGGCTGTTTTCGCACGTTGCTCTTTCATGCTAACATGCCCACTCGGTTCTGGCCCGATGCCCTCACCACCGCCTCTCTCTTAGTCAACATTCGTCCGTGTTGTCCTCGGTGAAACTACGCCCCTCACAACCTTCTCTTTGGTACACCACCGTCCTATGATGGTCTCCGCATCTTTGGGTGTCTCTGTTATCCTAGCACCGCGTCCACCACGCCACACAAGCTTGCACCCTGATCCATCCCATGCGTCTTCCTTGGCTACCCTCCCAACACCAAAGGTTACCGGTGCTATGACCCTGTCACTCATCGTGTGTACACCTCGAGGCACGTGTACTTTGTCGAGACGGTGTTCCCTTTTTTTCAGGTTCCTCCGGCCGCGGCTTCTTCAGCGCCGGCCCCCGCGCCCCCTACCTGGAGTGATGCGCGGCGGCACCCCCGGCGGCCGGCCCGGCCCGACGCCTTCTGCCGCCCCCTCCCGGGTTCTCGACTCCCTCCCCCGAGGTTGAGTCTGACAGGTCCCTTGGGTCCCCGGCTCCCTCCTACGAGGTCAAGCCAGTGGGCACACCGCCCGCCACCCCGGCTGGCGCCGCCACCCCTGCGACGAGCTCGATCTCGACCTCGCCCATCGCCTCCTCCGATGCTGGCTCGGCTGGCGATGTCGCGGCCCCCGCCGTCGTGGCCCTTGACACCGCGGCCCCCGCCGTCGCGGGTGCACCCGTCGTGGTCGCGGCCGCTGCCTCCGATGTGGCCCCCGCTACCGCGGCGCCCGCTGCCATCGCCGACCTAGTTGCTCCGCCGCTCGGCGTGACTACCCGTGCCCGTGCAGGAGTGCATCGGCCGAGCACACACTACTCCTCCAACGAGTATGTGTGCGCTGCCTCGACATCGACGCTATCACCCATCCCCACCTCCGCTCGTGTAGCCCTTCGGGATCCCCATTGGCTAGCTACGGTGCAGGAGGAGTTCGACGCCCTACATTGCAACCGCGCGTGGCAGCTTGTTCCGCGACCCCTTCCCCCCCCCCCCCCCCCCCCCGCCCGAGCCAACATTATCTCTGGAAAGTGGGTGTTTCGCCACAGGACTCACCCGAACAGTTCTCTCGAGCGCTACAAAGCTCGATGGGTGGTTCGTGGTTTTCGGCAGCGCGCGGGCGTGGACTTCACCAACAGCTTCGCCCCGGTTGTGAAATCGGGCACGATCAGCGTCGTCCTCCAGCTGGCGGTCTCGCGCGCCTGGCATGTGCATTAGTTGGACGTTTCCAACGCCTTCTTGCACGGCTATCTCGCCGAGAAGGTGTTCTGTGAGCAGCTGATGTCGCTTGAAGCTACGTCGGTATTTCCCCCAAAGAGGAAGGGATGATGCAGCACAGCGGAGGTAGGTATTTCCCTCAGATATGAAACCAAGGTTATCGAACCAGTAGGAGAACCAAGCAACACAACGTAAACAGGCCCTGCACACAAATAACAACACCTCGCAACCCGATGTGTTAAAGGGGTTGTCAATCCCTTTCGAGGTACGACGCCTCAAGATAGGCAAAGGACGTGAGGTAAATTTGTAGTAGATTGATAGATCGAACGCCAAATAAAATAAATAATAATAAATTGCATCAAGGTATTTTTGTATTTTTGGTTTAATAGATCTGAAAATAAACGCAAGGAAAAAGTAGATCGCAAGGCAAATATATGAGAGAGAAGACCCGGGGGCCGTAGGTTTCACTAGTGGCTTCTCTCGAGAAAGATAGCAAACGGTGGGTAAACAAATTAATGTTGGGCAATTGATAGAACTTCAAATATTTATGACGATATCCAGGCAATGATCATTACATAGGCATCACGTCCAAGATTAGTAGACCGACTCCTGCCTGCATCTACTACTATTACTCCACACATCGATCGCTATCCAGCATGCATCTAGTGTATTAAGTTCATGAAAAAACGGAGTAATGCAATAAGAATGATGACATGATGTAGACAAGATCCGTTTATATATTCCGTAGATATAGATCCCATCTTTTTATCCTTAGTAGCAACGATACATACGTGTCGTTTCCCTTTCTGTCATTGGGATCAAGCACCGTAAGGTCGAACCCACTACCATGCATCTCTTCCCATTGCAAGATAAATAGATCAGGTTGGCCAAACAAAACCCAAATATCGGAGAAGAATACGAGGCTATAAGAGATCATGCATATAAGAGATGAAAGAAACTCAAATAACTTTCATGGATATAAAAAGATATAACTGTCATAAACTTGAAGTTCATCGGATCCCAACAAACACATCGCAAAAAGAGTTACATCATATGGATCTCCAAGAGACCATTGTATTGAGAATTCAGCAAGAGAGAGAAACCCATCTAGCTACTAACTACGGACCCGAAGGTCTATAAAGAACTACTCACGCACCATCGGAGAGGCACCAATGGAAGTGGTGAACCCCTCCGTGATGGTGTCTGCTACGTCTTGAGCTTGCATTGGTTTTCCTTAAAGAGGAAAGGGTGATGCAACAATAGTAGCGCAAGTATTTTCCTCAGTTTTTGAGAACCAAGGTATCAATCCACTAGGAGGCTCCTCAAAAGTCCCACGCACCTACACAAACAAACAAAGAACTCGCAACCAACGCAATAAATTGTCAATCCCTTAACGGCCACTTGCGAAAGTGAGATCCGATAGAGATAGTATGATAAGATAAATATATTTTTGGTATTTTTTGATATACATTGGAAAAGTAAAGATGCAAATAAAAGTAGATTGAAGGCTTATATGATAAAAGATAGACCCGGGGGCCATACATTTCACTAGTGGCTTCTCTCAAGATAGCATAAGTATTACTGTGGGTGAACAAATTACTGTCGAGCAATTGATAGAAAAGCGAATAATTATGAGATTATCTAGGCATGATCATGTATATAGGCATCACGTCCGCGACAAGTAGACCAACTCCTGCCTGCATCTACTACTATTACTCCACACATCGAGCGCTATCCAGCATGCATCTAGAGTATTAAGTTCATAAAGAACAGAGTAACGCGTTAAGAAAGATGACATGATGTAGAGGGATAAACCCATGCAATATGATATAAACCCCATCTTTTTATCCTCGATGGCAACAATACAATATGTGCCTTGCTGCCTCTGATGTCACTGGGAAAGGACACCGCAAGATTGAACCCAAAGCTAAGCACTTCTCCCATCGCAAGAAAGATCATCTAGTAGGCCAAACTAAAGTGATAATTCGAAGAGACTTGCAAAGATAACTCAATCATACATAAAAGAATTCAGAGGAGATTCAAATATATCTCATAGATAAGCTTGATCATAAACCTACAATTCATCGGATCTCGACAAACACACCACAAAAAGAGTTACATCGAATAGATCTCCAAGAAGATCGAGGAGAACATAGTATTGAGATCAAAAAAGAGAGAAGAAGCCATCTAGCTAATAACTATGGACCCAAAGGTCTGTGGTAAACTACTCAAAACTCATCGGAGGGGCTATGGTGTTGATGTAGAAGCCCTCCGTGGTCGATTCCCCCTCCAGCGGAGCGCCGGTGAAGGCTCCAAGATGGGATCTCGCGGATACAGAAGGTTGCGGCGGTGGAATTAGGTTTTCGTGGCTTGTTCTGATGTTCTCGGGGTACGTGGGTATATATAGGAGGAAGAAGTAGGTCGGTGGCCGCCCGAGGGGCCCACGAGATAGGGGGCGCGCCCTGTAGGGATGGGCGCGCCCTCCACCCTCGTGTCCGCCTCGGCTGCTTCTTGAGTTGCACTCCAAGTCCTCTGGATCACGTTCATTCCAAAAATCACGCTCCCGAAGGTTTCATTGCATTTGGACTCCGTTTGATATTCCTTTTCTTTGAAATACTGAAATAGGCAAAAATCAGCAATACAGGCTGGGCCTCCGGTTAGTAGGTTAGTCCCAAAAATGATATAAATGTGTAAAGTAAAGCCCATAAACATCCAAAACGGGTAATATAATAGCATGGAACAATCAAAAATTATAGATACGTTGGAGACGTATCAAGCATCCCCAAGCTTAATTCATGCTCGTCCTCGAGTAGGTAAATGATAAAAACAGAATTTTTGAGGTGGAATGCTACCTAGCATAATTCTCAATGTAATTTTCTTTATTGTGGCATGAATGTTTAGATCCAAATGATTCAAAATAAAAGTTCATATTGACATAAGAAATAGTAATACTTCAAGCATACTAATCAAGCAATCATGTCTTCTCAAAATAACATGGCTAAAGAAAGTTATCCCTACAAAATCATATAGTCTTTCTGTTGCTCTTTCTTCATCACACAAAGTATTTAATCATGCACAACCCCGATGACAAGCCAAGCATTTGTTTCATACTTTAGTAATCTCAAACTTTTTCAACTTTCACGCAATACATGAGCGTGAGCCATGGACATAGCACTATATGTGAAATAGAATGGTGGCTGTGGAGAAGACAAAAAGGAGAAGATAGTCTCACATCAACTAGGCGTATCAACGGGCTATGGAGATGCCCATTGATAGATGTCAATGTGAGTGAGTAGGGATTGCCATGCAACGGATGCAATAGAGCTATAAATGTATGAAAGCTCAACAAAAGAAACTAAGTGGGTGTGCATCCAACTCGCTTGCTCACGAAGACCTAGGGCATTTTATGGAAGCCCGTCATTGGAATATACAAGCCAAGTTCTATAATGAAAAATTCCCATTAGTATATGAAAGTGACAACATAGGAGACTCTGTATCATGAAGATCATGGTGCTACTTTGAAGCACAAGTGTGGTAAAAGGATAGTAGCATTGTCCCTTCTCTCTTTTTCTCTCTTTTCTCTTTTTTCCTTTTTTTTCTTTTCTTCTTTTTTCCTTTTTTTCTTTGGCCTTTCTTTTTTCCTTTTTTTTCTTTGGCCTTTCTTTTTTTTTCTTTTTTTTCTTTTTGTAAAGTCTGAAGTCTCATCCTGACTTGTGGGGGAATCATAGTCACCATCATCCTTTTCTCACTGGGACAATGCTCTAATAATGAAGATCATCACACTTTTATTTACTTACAACTCAAGATTACAACTCAAAACTAGAACAAGATATGACTCTATATGAATGCCTCCGGCGGTGTGCCGGGATATGCAATGAGTCAAAAGTGACATGTATGAAAATTATGAAGGTGGCATTGCCACAAATACGATGTCAACTACATGATCATGCAAAGAGCAATATGACAGTAATGACGTGTGTCATATAAACGGAACGGTGGAAAGTTGCATGGCAATATATCTCGGAATGGCTATGGAAATGCCATAATAGGTAGGTATGGTGGCTGTTTTGAGGAAGGTATATGGTGGGTGTATGGTACCGGCGAAACTTGCGTGGCACAAGAGAGGCTAGAAATGGGGAAGGGTGAGAGTGCGTATAATCCATGGACTCAATATTAGTCAAAAAAACGCATATACTTATTGCAAAAATCTACAAGTCATCAAAAACAAAGTATTACGCACATGCTCCTAGGGGGATAGATTGGTAGGAAAAGACCATCGCTCGTCCCCGACCGCCACTCATAACAAAGACAATCAATAAATAAAATTGTGCTCCAACTTCATCACAAAGCGGTTCACCATACGTGCATGCTACGGGAATCACAAACTTCAACACAAGCATTCTTTAAATTCATAATCACCCAACTAGCATGAATTTAATATCAGTACCTCCGTATCTCAAAACAATTACCAAATATCAAATTGATCATAGCATCCAATTCACTTTCTATGATAGTTTTTATTATACCCAACTTGGATGCCTACCATTCTAGGACCAATTTTATAACCATAGCAAATACCATGCTGTTCTAAGAGACTCTCAAAATAATATAAGTGAAGCATGAGAGATCAACAATTTCTTCAAAATTAAGCCACCACCGTGCTCTACAAGATATAAGTGAAGCACTAGAGCAAAAACTATCTAGCTCAAAAGATATAAGTGAAGCACATAGAGTATTCTAATAAATTCTAATCAGGTGGGCTTCTTCCCAAAAGGTGTGTACAGCAAGGATGATTGTGGTGAACTAAAAGGGAAAGACTAATATCATACAAGACGCTCCAAGCAAAACACATATCATGTGGCGAATGAAAATATAACTCCAAGTAAAGTTACCGATGAACAAAGACGAAAGAGGGGATGCCTTCCGGGGGCATCCCCAAGCTTAGGCTTTTGGCTATTCTTGAATATCTTGGGGTGCCATGGGCATCCCCAAGCTTAGGCTTTTGCCACTCCTTATTCCATAGTCCATCAAATCTTTACCCAAAACTTGAAAACTTCACAACACAAAACTCAACAGGAAATCTCATAAGCTCCATTAGTGAAACAAAGCAAAACCACCACATAAAGTACTGTAATGAACTCATTCTTTATTTATATTGGTGTTAAACCTACTGTATTCCAAGTTCTCTATGGTTCATACCACTTAATACTAGCCATAGATGCATCAAAATAAGCAAACAACATACGAAAAACAGAATCTGTCAAAAACAAAACAGTTTGTAGCAATCGGTAACCCACGAATTCTTATGGAACTCTGAAACTCCTAACAAAATAGGAAGTCCTGGGCAATTTGTCTGTTGATCTACGACAAAAATGATCAACGCAAAAGCACATTTCTATGATTTAACAAAACTAAATTCTTGCGTGCAAAGTTTCTGTTTTTCAGCAGAATCAAATTAACTATTACCATAGGTTATCCTATAGGTTCTACTTGGCACAAACACTAATTAAAACATAAAAACACATCTAAACTGAAGGTAGATGCAAAATTTATTACTAAACAGGAACAGAAACAAAAACACAAATAAAATTGGGTTGCCTCCCAAGTAGCGCTATCGCCTCTAGCTAGGCATAAAAGCGAGGATAGATCTAAGTAGTGCCATCTTTGGCACTCAATTCATAAGTAGCTCGCATGATAGATTCATAAGGTAATTTAATTTTCTTTCTTGGAAAGTGCTCCATGCCTTTCCTTAATGGAAATTGGAATCTAATATTCCCTTCCTTCATATCAATAATCGCGCCAATCGTTCTAAGGAAAGGTCTACCAAGAATAATAGGGCAAGAAAGATTGCAATCTATATCAAGAACGATAAAATCTACGGGCACCAAATTTCTATTTGCAACAATGAGAACATCATTGATCCTTCCCATTGGCTTTCTAATGGTGGAATCCGCAAGGTGCAAATTTAAAGAGCAATCATCAAGATCATGGAAACCTAGAATATCACATAAAGTTTTCGGAATCGTGGAAACACTAGTACCCAAATCACATAAAGCATAACACTCATGATCTTTAATTTTAATCTTTATAGTAGGTTCCCACTCATCATAAAGTTTTCTACGTACAGAAACTTCCAAATTAAGCTTTTCATCATAAGATTGCATCAAGGCATCAACAATATGTTTGGTAAAAGCTTTATTTTGACTATAAGCGTGAGGAGAATTCACAATGGATTGCAACAAGGAAATACAACCTTCTAAAGAAAAGTTATCATAATCAAATTCCTTGAAATTCAAGATAGTGGGTTCAATGCTATTTAAAGTCTTGACCTCTCCAATCCCACTTGTTTACCAAATTTAGCATCAAGATCTAAAAACTCCGAATCATTGGGACGCCTTTTAACTAAAGTTGACTCATCTCCAGTCCCATTATTATTAAGATTCATATTGCAAAACAAAGATCTAATAGGGGACACATCAATAACTTTAAGATCTTCATCATTATTTTCATCAAAACTAGAAGAACACGCCTTTACAAAGCAATCTTTCTTAGCACGCAATCTAGCGGTTCTGTCTTTGCACTCGTCAATGGAAATTCTCATAGCTTTGAGAGACTCATTGATATCATGCTTAGGAGGGGTAGATCTAATTTTAAGAGAATCAACATCAAGCAAAAGTCTATCAACGTTCCTAGCCAAATCATCAACTTTGAGCAATTTTTCTTCAAGCAAGGCATTAAAATTCTTTTGAGAGATCATAAATTATTTCACACTATTCTCAAAATCAGAGGGCATCTTATTAAAATTAACATAAGAATTATTGTAGGAATTTCCATAATTTTTAGAGGAATTACTAGGGAACGGTCTAGGATTAAAGTTTCCTCTATAAGCATTGTTTCCAAAACTATTCCTACCAACAAAATTCACATCCATAGATTCATTATTATTCTCAATCAAAGTAGACAAAGGCATATCATTGGGATTAATAGGAGCACTCTTAGTAGCAAACAATCTCATAAGTTCATCCATCTTTCCACTCAAAACATTAATTTCTTCTATAGCATGCACTTTTTTACTAGTAGATCTTTCGGTGTGCCATTGAGAATAATTAGCCATGATATTATCAAGAAGTTTTGTAGCATCTCCTAAACTAATTTCCATAAACATGCCTCCTGCGGCCGAATCTAAAAGATTTTTCTAGAAGCAACATTCAATCCGGCATAGAAATTTTGTATGATCATCCATAAATTCAAACCATGAGTAGGGAAATTGCGAATCATCAATTTTATTCTTTCCCAAGATTGGGCAACATGCTCATGATCAAGTTGTTTAAAATTCATAATATCGTTCCTAAGAGTGATGATCTTAGCGGGAGGAAAATACTTAGAGATAAAAGCATCTTTGCACTTGTTCCAAGAATCAATACTAACTTTAGGCAAAGACGAAAACCAAATTTTAGCACGATCTCTAAGGGAAAACGGAAATAACTTCAATTTAACAATATCATTATCCGTATTTTTCTTCTTTTGCATATCACACAAATCAACAAAGTTGTTTAGATGGGTAGCAGCATCTTCACTAGGAAGGCCGGCGAATTGATCTTTCATAACAAGATTCAGCAAAGCAGTATTGATTTCACAAGACTCAAAATCATTAAGAGGAGCAATCGGAGTACTAAGGAAATCATTATTATTGGTATTGGAGAAATCACACAATTTGGTATTATCTGGCGCCATGGCGACAAGTAATCCGCACACAAGCAAATAGAAAAAGGCAAACGAGAAAGAGAGAGGAGATTGGGAAAGAGATGGCGAATAAAATGGCAAGGGTGAAGTGGGGGAGAGGAAAACAAAAGGCAAATGGCAAATAATGTAAATGTGAGGGAGATGAGTTTGTGATGGGTACTTGGTATGTCTTGACTTGAGCGAAGACCTCCCAAGCAACGGCGCCAGAAATCCTTCTTGCTACGTTTTGAGCTTGCGTTGGTTTTCCTTGAAGAGGAGAGGGTGATGCAGCAATAGTAGCGTAAGTATTTCCCTCAGTTTTTGAAAACCAAGGTATCAATCCAGTAGGAGGCTCCTCAAAAGTCCCACGCACCTACACAAACAAACAAAGAACTCGCAACCAACGCAATGAAGGTGTTGTCAATCCCTTCACGGCCACTTGCGAAAGTGAGATCTGATAGAGATAGTATGATAAGATAAATATATTTTTGGTATTTTATGATATAGATTGGAAAAGTAAAGATGCAAATAAAAGTAGATTGAAAGCTTATATGATAAAAGATAGACCCGGGGGCCATAGGTTTCACTAGTGGTTCTCTCAAGATAGCATAAGTATTACGGTGAGTGAACAAATTACTGTCGAGCAATTGATAGAAAAACGAATAATTATGAGATTATCTAGGCATGACCATGTATATAGGCATCACGTCCGCGACAAGTAGACTGACTCCTGCCTGCATCTACTACTATTACTCCACACATCGAGCGCTATCCAGCATGCATCTAGAGTATTAAATTTATAAAGAACAGAGTAACGCATTAAGAAAGATGACATGATGTAGAGGGATAAACTCATGCAATATGATATAAACCCCATCTTTCTATCCTCAATGGTAACAATACAATACGTGCCTTGCTGCCCCTGCTGTCACTGGGAAAGGACACCGCAAGATTGAACCCAAAGCTAAGCACTTCTCCCATTGCAAGAAAGATCAATCTAGTAGCCCAAACCGAACTGATAATTCGAAGAGACCTGCAAAGATAACTCAATCATACATAAAAGAATTCAGAGGAGATTCAAATATTTCTTATAGATAAACTTGATCATAAACCCACAATTCATCGGATCTCGACAAACACACCACAAAAAGAGTTACATCGAATAGATCTCAAAGAAGATTGAGGAGACCATGGTATTGAGATCCAAAAAGCGAAAAGAAGCCATCTAGCGAATAACTATGGACCCGAAGGTCTATGGTAAACTACTCACAACTCATCGGAGGGGCTATGGTGTTGATGTAGAAGCCCTCCGTGGTCGATTCCCCCTCCGGCGGAGCGTCGACGAAGGCTCCAAGATGGGATCTCGCGGATACAGAAGGTTGCGGCGGTGGAATTAGGTTTTCGTGGCGTGTTCTGATGTTCTCGGGGTACGTGGGTATATATAGGAGGAAGAAGTAGGTTGGTGGCCGCCCGAGGGGCTCACGAGATAGGGGGCGCGCCCTGTAGGGGTGGGCGCGCCCTGCACCCTCGTGGCCGCCTCGGCTGCTTCTTGACTTGCACTCCAAGTCCTCTGGATCAAGTTCGTTCCAAAAATCACGCTCCCAAAGGTTTCATTGCATTTGGACGCCGTTTGATATTCCTTTTTTTCCAAATACTGAAATAGGCAAAAAAAACAGCAATACGGGTTGGGCCTCCGGTTAGTAGGTTAGTCCCAAAAATGATATAAATGTGTAAAGTAAAGCCCATAAACATCCAAAACGGGTAATATAATAGCATGGAACAATAAAAAATTATAGATACGTTGGAGACGTATCAGTGTCTAGATTGGATCTGGTGGTTCTGGACTCTGCGGTGGCTGGATAAATATTTCGTCGACTCCCCCAGGCTTTCTGGAATACTGGGGTATTTATAGAGCAAAGAGACGGTCGGGGGGCACCCGAGGTGGGCACAACCCACCAGTGTGCGCCTGGGCCTCTCCTGGTGCGCCTTGATGGGTTGTCCCCTCCTCCGGACTCCCCCAGGTGTAACCAGGGCCCAACTTCTTCCTTTTGGTCCACAAAAAATCATCGTAAAGTTTCGTGGCATTTGGCTCCGTCTGATATTGATTTCCTGCGATGTAAAAAACATGCAGAAAACAGCAAGTGGCACTTGGCACTATGTCAATAGGTTAGTACCAAAAATGATATAAAATGACTATAAAATAATTATAAAACATCCAAGATTGATAATAAACAGCATGGAATAATCAAAAATTATAGATACGCTGGAGACGTATCAGTAGCCTACTGGCTTCGTCGACGCCTAGCACCCCGACTTCGTGTGCTTGCTTTCCCGCTCTCTTTACGGGTTGAAGCAGGCGCCTCGGGCTTGGTACCAGCGTATCGTAGCCTTCCTGTAGTCTCTGGGTTTTCGGTCCACTCGCTCCAATGTCTCACTCTTTGTGTATCATCAGGGCGCTGACACTGCATATCTGCTGCTCTACGTCGACGACATCATCCTCACGGCGTCCGCCCCCGATCTCCTTCAGCAGGTGACTGCTTTTCTTCGTGATGAGTTCACCCTCAAGGAATTGGGGCCCCTGCACTACTTTCTTGGCATCGAGGTGATCCGTCGGGCCGATGGTTTCTTTCTGCATCAGCAGAAGTATGCCCACGAGCTCCTGGAGCGTGCCGGTATGCTTAACTGCAAGCCGGCGCCCACCCCCGTCGACACGAAGGCGAAAGTCTCTGCTCTGGAGGGGTCTCTCGCGTTCGATGGAGCGTTTTATTGCTCTATTGTCGGTGCTTTACAGTACTTGACGCTGAGTCGACACGACCTGCGGTACGATGTTCAGCAGGTGTGCCTTCATATGCAAGCCCCGCGTGACTCTCACTGGACCTTGGTGAAGTGTATTCTCCGTTACATACGCGGCACCATGTCCTTGGGACTCACCCTGACGGCCTCCGCCTCCACCGACCTTTTGGCCTACTCGGATGCCGACTGGCCTGGCTGCCCCGACACGCGACGCTCTACGTCAGGCTACTGCGTCTACCTTGGGCCCTCGTTGATCTCTTGGTCATCGAAGCGGCAGCCCACGGTCTCCCACTCCAGCGCCGAGGCAGAGTATTGCGCCGTGGCCAATTCCATGGCCGAGTGCTCTTGGATACGTCCGCTGCTCCAGGAGTTGCTTTGTGATGTTCACAAGGCCGCTCTTGTCTACTGCGATAACGTCAGCACAGTCTACCTCTCCGCCAACCCGGTGCACCATCGACGGACAAAGCATATTGAGCTTGATATTCACTTCATGCGCGAGCAGGTCGCCCTTGGACGTGTTCGAGTTCTCCACGTGCTGACGACACAACAGTTTGCTGATGTGATGACTAAGAGATTGCCTACTCCCGTCTTCGAGGAGTTTCGGTCCAGTCTCTGTGTCTCCGGCGACGCTTCGACTGCGGGGGGTGTTGAGTATGTATTTTGTATTGCACGTGTATTGGAGTTGTGGCCCACCTCCTAGTCTTGTATAGTTGAGGTAGAGGCCTTCCCTTGTATTATATATGCGTGCATCAGCACCTCATTAATACATTGTATTGCAAATCATCTGTCTACAGATCTTAGTGTCCGCTAAAAATCAAACACCATCATTCGTTGTAGCACCCAAACTCGACAGGCTTGGGTTTAGTACTACTCCTGATTTGCAGTGGTAGTTGAAAAAAATCAGGATGGGGTTAACCTTTGTGATGGATCTGCCTTTATGCACCCTTGGTTCCTAAACTTCGTTACTGCTGCGGTGCAGACTCTGCGACTTTGCATCCACATTGCTGTCAATGCCGGGTTGGATTTTGTTCCGTTGACACTCCCTGAACTGAACTGAACCCATTACAAAACCGCTTTGGTGCCAAGAAAACAGAAATGCAAGCAGTTTTTCGACGCCATCATCACCAAAATTTAGCAAATTTATAACTTGCTGCTTTTACCTGTGTTGCGAGATTAAAAGAAACAAAAACAAGCAATCAAGAAATCTCGTGCTGCCTCGGTAGTGAATATATTGATGGTTTATTTCGATATAATAACATGTGTTCACCAAACGGGCGTTGCATCTGCAGACACAAGACGTTTTATTTCTGCTGTGTAGCAAAAGTCCTTCGGCCATCTTTCCATGGGTAGTTGCAACCATGGTGATTCTTCAGAGCTTTCAACGGCTCACTGACAGGCGGGGCCTGCAGCCAAGCCGACTCAATACAGATACTATATGTACAGGAAAACAATAGTGACTGCATTCTTGCACTTTCCAAACAGCGGCTCTATATGACCAACCGAATAAAGCGGACAAGCCGGTTAACCAAGTTAACATGTATTTTACTCCGTATACATTGTGATATACTACAATTATACATGATGAATTAGCAGCAGATGCCACATCAGAAAGAAAAAAAAAGAGAGGGGGTGATGCAACTGCAATGTCGTCTGACGACTCCGTAATCCGGTCCGTCGTGTGATCGTCGCTCTGAACAACAAGGATTGAGGTGGCAGAAGAGCATGTCCAACCAAGCCAAGCCTCCTCTTCCATTTCCCTCTCAACTCAGCTCATATGGATGACATAACAGATCACAGATGGAGCTTGCAGCAGCAGAGGGGTCATGCAAATAGAACTACTATTGCAACATGGATCTGCTCATTACCCTCATCGGTGGCGATCAAAGCACCTGGACATTGCCACATGTTTTCATGGGCATGACAGATGACAGGAGATATATATATATATATATATATATATATATATATATATATATATATATATATATATATATATATCCAGACCACAGCCTGGTTTCATGTTTTGCGTCAGGGAAGTACGTACTGGCAGTCTTGATGGACGCAGTTCTTTTGCACCTCACGAAATTCATCGCATATATATCAGCATCAGATACATACATAAATGCATGTGCTCACGTCGTACTGTACTGTATGCCTTTGAATGTTTGAAACAATCGTCGGTCAAATAACAGTAATAGACAGATAAGATTTACACTCTCTTGCAGAAGACAGAACGTCGGGACAATCAGCAGCCTTTCACATGTGCGTCTATATATGGATCATTCTTACATACAAAAAGGGTTTAGATAGCCGTGGTTTTTTCCGCCACTTCAGCCAACATATCGGAGTAAGACGCCGTCGTTCCCGAGCACAAACCCTTGGTTGTCGCCAATGAACCTGCAACATCCAAACACGCCCATTGTAAAATGCTGGCAGAGTTTCAGAAGTGAAACAGACTAAGACCCTGAACAAGTAAAATATTAATGGTATCTCCTGTGGAATTCAGGCGATCCGAGTGCTTACTTTACGGAGTAGAGGTTCCCGGGGATGTTATCTGCGGCCCTGTCGCGCACCCAGGTCTTGCCGCCGTTAGTTGTTTTCAGCAAGACGCCGCTCCCACCGGCAGCCCACGCCTCATCCTGTAAAATGGAACCGCGGATCAGCTAGTTGTTCAGTCTAACTTGGTATCCTGTAAACAGAGTATGGTTTCTTTCAGTTAGTGTTACCTTTGAGCGGTAGCCCACGTCCAGGATTCCAAACCCCCGGCTTTGCACCGACGCTTCCTCAAAGTCCTCAACTATCTGGAAATGGATCCTAGTTAGAATATGTTAATGAGTGCTTAAAGGAACTGCATTATGCTGTATTTGCCCACTTTGTTAGCTAAACTGATCAAATCCAAACAGAAATAGCTCTCACCCCTGTTCCTTTACTGAGGAAGAGTCCACCACCACGCACGAGGAGCCAGAGCCCACCATCTGCTCTCCAACCCATGTTCTGTATCCGCCGCGCCACAGCCCTGTTGTGCGGTTGCCAATATAGCTGTGATTGCAGGTGTACATAGACAATTCAGAACAAAACCCCAGGCAGACAATTCATTTTAAAGCGACACTACAAAGTACTTATTAGCTTAATATCATCGAACCTGCCCAGGCTCCCATGTCAAGAAGAAGTTGCCGCGGCTGGAGACAGCGACGTAGCTGCCGTCAGGCGAGCGGTTCACCGTGTTGAAGGTGCCGGTGTAGTAACTCGCACCGCTAATGCCGCTTGAAACTGTTCTGCACCGCAGAGAAAAACGACAGAGCAAACAATGTCATGCCTTGCCTTGATCACCCAACAGCACATGACAGGAAGCAGGAAGTAACCCCAGACAGAATGCAACACCCTACTACTGTCTCTAAAGCTGATTAGCCAACAGCAAAAATTGTGTAACATGTGTATACCATTGCAAACAACCTTAACTGAATAAGCAGAACAAAATTGTAAGTTTTTCATGATGAATTCAACTAGACACACATGCTTGGCCAGCTTGTTCCCCTACCTGTTGAGGGTGGCCGAGACAGTCTCCTGCACGGCGGCCTTCCAGTTGTAGCCGCGGTTGGAGGTCACGTAGATGGCTCCCTCGTCGGTCACCATCTCCGCGCTCTGCTCCCCGGTAGCCTGGATGTACACCTGCCACATAATCAACCATCAGTAAAGTCCCTACCTCTGTTCCCTCAATTTTGTAAGTATATGCAATTGCAATTCAGAAAGGTGTGTTGCATTTCTGAATTCATCAGTTAGTTACCATGTCGCCTGGGAGCTGGGCGCTGAGCGGGATCCTCTCCCAGCTGTCGCCGGCGTCCTTGGTGTGCAGCAGGATGGCCGGCTTGCCGACGATCCACCCCTCCTTGCCGCTGAAGCTGACGGAGTTGAACCGGTAGTTGAAGTCCTCGTCCTCCGCCGACGGGATGGAGCGCGGGAACCAGGTGCGGCCGCCGTCCTTGGTCTCCAGGATCGTCTGCCTCGTCCCCAGGAGGAATCCTACGACGGAGCGGAGGATTGTCGGTCGGCATGGTGTTTCTTTGGCCACTCAACTCAATCCATGGCCTGACCTGAATAGAGAAGGTTCTTTTCTTACCGTGGGAGGGGTCGTCGGGGACGAAGGCGATGTCGAGCAGGACGACGCCGGGGTCGATGGGGAGCCCGACGCGCTCCCACTCGGAGAGGTCCTCGGCGCGCGCCGCGGGGATACTGGGAAGCAGCAGCGGCGCGGCGGCGGCGGCCACGGCCGCGGTGGCGGCGTCGGCAATGAGGCCGCGGCGGGACGTGGTGGTGGAGGAGTCGGCCTGGCACGCGCGGGAGACGAGGAGGCGGCCCCGGCGGCGGGTGGGGAGGAGGAGGTGGAGCGCGGCGGTGGCGGTGGCCATGGCGGGAACGGGGAGAAGGTGCGCTGCTGCTGCCTGTGGCTGGGCCTTCCGCGCGCCTGCTGCCCCTTATCCAACCTCTCTTCACCACGAACTGCTGCATGCGTCTACGTGGCCGAACCATATGCTTTCTCCGTTATGCTAAAGTATTTATTTATCCTCTGCCCAGACATGTGAGCCCCGTTTCCTCTTCTCTTTCGGCACTTATTTTTTTTTTCTAAGAAATCTTTCGGTTTACATGAATCTTTCTCCAATACTCCTATATGCTAAAGGATAGGGATTTTATAGAGAGAAAAAATTCTTTGGGGCTTTTGGTTTGTGGGAATGAATTCCAATTCCTATGTAGTATAGGAAGTAGTCCTTCACATCTCAATGGAAAAAAATTTAGCCTACACTCAGTTAAAAATAACTAGAAGCAGAGAGGGCTTCTGAAATTATTCGTAATCTCGCAGCAGTTAGACCTATGAATAGCGATGACATGAAAAATTTAGGCATGTCCTAGAAACCATATGTAATACTCTTATGCCTACTACAGAGGCCAAAGATGAAGAGGGGTCGGAGATCAGGGACATGGTAGAACCTTTAATGATGGAAGGTACTATCTCGAGTTCTTCCGGTAATACCGTCTCGAAGGCTGATGCGGAGAAGCCCAAGAGACAACGGAAACGAAAAATATATCCTACTTCGGCGGTTCGTAGAAGTGCTAGGGTTAAGCTTAAGAAAAAATTTCATGATGATCTATGAAAGAAATCTTTTGGAATAGCTGAGGTCTAGCTGACTTGGCTAAAAGAAAGTTCTTAGCAGAAACAACGATAGAGCAAAAACTAGATTTCATTGCTCTACTTGTTGAAACAGGGCGAGATCATTTCACCTCATAGTTCATTGCAACGTTGTCCAGAGGCATTGATTTTGATTGGCACTGTTTACCTCCTAGAGGAAGATCCGGTGGGATATTGCTGGGGGTTAGGTGTGAATCGCTTGAGGTAATTAATGTGGTCAGGGGGACTTTGCGGTTAAGTTTCGGGTGAGGTCGAAGTTGGATGGCTTCTGATGGTCTCTGGTAGCTGTATATGGGGCAGCACAACCCGAACTTAAACCAGATTTTTTAGCGGATTTGTGTGGATGAAACTCTTCCAATCCTAGTCGGTGGGGATTTTAATATAATTAGGAGGAGAGATGAAAAGAATAATGACAACTTTAATGGACGTTGGGCCATGATGTTTGACATGATTATCGAGAGTCTTAGTTTGAGAGAGATTGAGCTCACAGGCAGGCAGTTTACTTGCGCCAATACGTTGCCCGTTCCAACTTATGAGAAGTTGGATCGGCTGCTTGCTAGAGTGGAATGGGAACAAAAATACCCATTAGTGTGGGTGCATGCGATGCAGAGGGCAATCTCTGACCACACACCATTACTAGTTGGTTCGGGAAACACAACCCATATTGGGAATAAGAACGCTTTCTCTTTCGATCTAGGGTGGTTCAAGAAAGAGAACTTCATGAAGATCATTGCACGAGAATGGGCGAAGCCTGTTAATGGACGCTCAAGTATTGATAGATGGAAAAACAAAATTAGACATCTAAAACAATTCTTGCGGGGTTGGGACAAAAATGAGAGTGGGATTTACAAACAAGAAAAAGAGCGACTCACCCAGTTAATAGAGGCTCTAGATTTAAAAGCAGAAGTAAACATTCTTAATGCAGCCGAGCAGAGTTCAAAATCCGAAGCCGAGCAACGCTTACGCGCTCTTCTTAGATAAGGGGAGCTCAAATGGGCATTGCGTGTTAACGTGCTTAAGGTTGTCCAAGGGGATGACAATACACAATCCTTTCACATGATTGCGAATGGGAAACACAGGAAGAATAAAATAATACAGCTTGAACAGGACGAAGGAAACATTGTGGGTCATGAGAATCTGAAAGCTTATATCTCTGATTATTATAAACAACTTTTCGGGCCTTCGGAAGAGAGCACAGTGTCCCTTAATGAGTCTGATATTGGAGATATCCATCAGCTCCGCTCGGAGGAGAATGATATTCTCTCTGCGCCGTTTACTGAGAAAGAGGTTCTAGACGCGATATCACAAATGAAACCGAATAAGGCACCGGGACCGGATGGGTTTCCCGCGGAATTCTATAGGAAATGTTGGCATATTATTAAGGATGATCTTATGCCTATGTTTCACGATCTTTTTAACGGTCATTTAGAATTGTTTTATTTTAACTTTGGCATGATTACGCTGTTGCCAAAAAAAGAAGAGGCAATTCGGATCGAGAAGTTCAGGCCAATATGTCTTCTCAATGTGAGTTTAAAAATATTCACGAAAGTGGGCACCAATAGATTGACACGGATTGCCCATTCGGTGGTGCAATCGAGCCAAACAGCTTTTATGCCTGGGAGACACATTCTTGAAGGGGTCGTCGTCCTGCATGAAATGCTGCATGAAATTTATTTGAAGAAGCTAGATGGGGTTATCTTCAAAGTGGATTTTGAGAAGGCATATGATAAAGTTAAATGGTCTTTTATTCAGCAGGCAATGCGCATGAAAGGTTTTAATGAGGCATGGCGGAACCAACTGGGTTCTCTAGTCCAAAAAGGTAGTGTCAGAATCAAGGTCAACGATGATATCGGTCACTTCTTTCAGACGCGCAAGGGATTGAGACAAGGGGATTCAATGTCTCCTCTCCTATTTAATATAGTGGCTGATATGTTGACCATTCTTATAGGCAGGGCCAAGGAGAACGGTCGAGGGGATGGACTTGCCCCTCATCTGGTAGATGGGGAGTCTCCATTCTACAGTATGCCGATGACAATATCCTCTTCATGGAATTTGTTGTTGCAAAAGCGCGGAATATGAAACTCATATTTTGTCTCTTCGAACAATTGTATGGTTTAAAAATAAACTTTCGCAAAAGCGAATTGTTCTGTTTTGGTAAGGCCAAAGAAGAGCAAGACACATAAAGACAATTGTTTGGGTGTGAATTAGGTTCGTTGCCCTTCTGTTATTTTCGCATACCAATTCACCATCTTAAGCTATCTAATAAAGAATGGAAGTGCATCTAAGATTGAATTGAAAAAAAGCTTAGGTGCTGGAAGGGAAAAGTAATGTCGTATGGAGGTCGGCTAGTGCTGATCAACTCAGTACTTACTAGTATGCCAATGTTCCTACTATCTTTCTTCGAGATACTGAAAGGGGTGCGGAAGAGACTTGATTTCTTTTGATCTCGCTTCTTCTGGCAGTCGGATGAGGCCAAGAAGAAATACCGTCTTGCACGATGGGATATTCTTTGTCGACCCAAGGAACATGGGGGCTCAGTATTGAAAACTTGGAGATTAAGAATAAATGTCTTGTGAGTAAATGGATTTACAGGTTAGAGACTGAACCGGAGGGTATGCGGGCACAGATACTACACAACAAATATCTACATTCGAAAACACTAGCCCAGGTAACTGCGAGACCAACTGACTCGCCATTCTGGAAGGGACTCATGCGAACGAAATATTTGTTCTTTCGTAGGGTCAAATTCTTGATTGGCAACGGGATGTCAACAAGATTTTAGGAGGATACATGGTTAGGGGAGACGCCACTAGCCATACAATACCCAACCCTATATAACATTGTGCATCGTAAGGAGGATTACGTAGGCACGGTATTTTAATCGATTTCCTTGAATATTCAGTTCAGACGAGCGTTAGTTGGAGAGTGATGGAATGCCTGGATGCACTTGGTACGGAGATTGATAGATGTTCAGTTATCCGACCAACCCGATTTGATGCAATGGAAGTTAGCTAGAAATAGGGTGTTTACGGTGAAATCTTTTTACATGGATCTAATAAATTCTGGCCCAATCTCGAGATCGTTGCATATTTGGAAGGTTAAGGTTCCCTTGCGTATTAAAATTTTTATGTGGTTTGTTCACAAGCAAGTGATCCTCACCAAAGATAACTTACTAATGAGGTGGTGGGTAGGTAGTTCACATTGTTGTTTTTGTGATCATGATGAAATAATACAACACTTGTTCATAGAGTGCCCACTCATGAAATTGCTTTGGAGAACGATCCATATAGCCTTTAACATTACCCCTCCGGTTAACATTGAATCATTATTTGGGACGTGGTTAATTGGGGTTGATCATATGACTGCGGATCTTATTTGGATTGGAATATGTGCGCTTTTATGGGCTATATGGAACTGCAGGAATGACATGATTTTTAAGAGACAACATATTTTAACTTTTTTGCAGGTCATTTTCAGAGCTACCGCATGGATCCATAGGTGGTCCTTACTCACTCCTACGGACTCCAGGGAGCCATTGGTTACTGTGTGCAACCAGTAGGAGATGGTAGCACGGGCTATATTCAACCGTTTTAGATGGCGGTCGATAACAGGGTAAGAGTCTAGAGAGCCTGTCCTTTTATTTGTCATACCGGTTGTAGTTTTCAGCATTCACATTTCTTTTCCCTTTTGCTCCGCTTGCGAGCTGTAATACTTGTATGACCTTGTGATACTTCGAGACTTTAATAAGATGGATGCATGCATCGTTCCGATGCAGAGGCCGGGGGCATGCCTCTTTTTCCAAAAAAAAAATGTGAATCAAATGGAATATTTTTTTCCCATAAGAAATGAGATGCATGTCATTTTACTTCCTATATTTTTCCTACTCTCGTGATATTTTTATCATATGAACCAAAGGAGGCCTTGTTTCTTTAACGAAGAAGAAGATATTGCTTATTAATTGCGAGAAAACACAATAGATACATCACATGCCATGCCTTCTCAACTCATGTCGAGTGAACACTGAAAAAATATTGTCGAAGAAAAGAATCCATGACTGCTATGAGAAACAAGAAAACAGGAACAATGGCGAACCCAGGCATTAAGATTTGTCGGGATGAAAGACGGCACTTGAGGTATCCTGCTCCACCTCCGAAGAGCCGAGACAGTCGCCCTAGCTTTGCCCCAATG
Source organism: Triticum aestivum (assembly GCF_018294505.1). NCBI lineage: Eukaryota > Viridiplantae > Streptophyta > Magnoliopsida > Poales > Poaceae > Triticum > Triticum aestivum. Next base: position 754,936,480 of record NC_057813.1, on the reverse strand, counting down.
GTGTTTTTTTTTTGGAACGAAGGCTCCAGAGGAGCCCGACTTTGAATTAACAAAGCCATCAACCGGCCAGGAGTACAAGAGCAGACCACGAACAAAGCAACGGCTAAAGGATACAAGGGAGAAAGCAGAACAGCTTACAACGCTACACCTACAACTAGTGAAAGGAAAATTACAATGAAGTGCAGCTAATTGAGGATAAGCCCACTACACAAAGGCCCTGAAACGACTACGGAAGAAGCCACGAGGATCTGCAGCCGCTAGAATAGGTCGGGCATATGACTGAAACCAGGAACTGGAGATGGCATAACACATGCTTTCTCTAACACCGAAGAGGAACCCTTCCCCTCGCCTAGGCTCAAAGGCGCCGAGCCGTCAAAGTGTAGAGACGCTCACCCGAGAGCTAAAGCAAGGTTGGCCTCAAGTCCGGGCCAGCCATGGATCACAACCATCATCACGGAGGAGCACACACACGGAGGCTGCGACGCAGACGCCGTAGGGAACCAACAGAAGAGAGTAAGCCGCCGGGAGAGTCGCCGAAAGGAAGAAGCTGCCAAGCCCCATGGCGAAGATTAGGTCCGAGGAAACTCAAGAACCAGCCGAATCGGCACCAACTGCGCTGCTGCTGCCAGGAAGGGGATCCCGATCCCCTTCCGCCCTGTCTCGAGGGCGTCGACCCGCCGGGGCACTTCAAAACACCGCCGCTGAGCAACTTGTGGCTGGATCTGAAACCTGCACCGAATAAACGCCATCGACTCTACAGACGCCAGACGCCCACCTGCAGCTGCTACACGCCCCCAAAGCACCAACCTTCCCCAGACGGCGCCTCCAAGGAGGACACGACGCACCAGGCGCCGCTGCCGCCCATCCCACCGGGATTTGAGCTTTCGCCCGGGAGGCATGGCCGGGGTGTGGATGGGAGCCCACGGCTGTGACTCCAACAAGCAGACCGATGCAAAAGGGGCGTCGTCGCCGCCGTGTTGGGAATACCAACAGGGGTTTCCCCCGGGCTCGTCCAGCACCACCAGCTCAGGGAGCACCCCGCCGTCATCGGATCCGGGGATCAGAGGCCCAGAATCAGGCGAATCCAGCAAGGGAGAGCGGAGAGAGGGAGAACCTGTCCTTCAGATCTGGAGCAGAGGAGGGAGAACCTCGCAGCGCCGCGACCACTGCCCGCCAGGGCCTCGCTGCCCGAGCAGCCGAGGGATCCGGCCCGCACCTCCCGCGCGCGCCGCCAGCCGAAGGGCGACGCCGCCTCACCAACCGGGCCACCGCCCGGCTTCCGGGGCCCAACGCAGGCGAGCGAAGCGACGAAGCCCCGCCGCCACCGTCATCAGCAGTCCCCCAGGCGAAGCCCGACGACTCCCTCGGGTGACGGCAGGGGAGGAGGAGGGGTGGAGGGAGCGGCGCCTAGGGAAACCCTAGGGGCCCTCGGGTCGCCCCGGGGAGGACGACGCGAGGGGAGCCCCCAATGGTGTATTTATGCAGTCTGAGCTACAACTGAACCAAAAAAAGGAGATAAGAAAGGGAAGAAGCGAATTGGGGCATTAACAGGAACCGTTGCATGCGTTCGTTGTTGAAACTTCTAATTTACTCCCTCCGTCCTTTAAAGAGTGTACCTTCAACTTTGTTGGAGGGTCAAACTATCTCAAAGTTTGATTGAGTTTGTACAAAAATATATCAACGTTTGTGAAATCAATAGATACATGATGAAAATACATTTTATGACGAATCTAATGCTACCAATTTAATGTCATAAATATTGGTGTATTATTGTATAAATATATGCAAACATAAAAACGTTTGACTTTTCAACCAAGTTGGAAGTACACTCTTCAGAGAAAACGGAGGGAGTAAGGCACAAACCTGTTAACACCGACAACCTAAGCAGTATCAGACAAGCTAGACCACAGACCATAGAAAAACTGCAATAACCATCAGCGGGCATCAAACCCCAGCAAGAACATCTAAGCAAAAGCGAAGAGCTTCGTTCATGTTGAGCACCAGCAGCATCTTCTATCATGAGCCTACCCCGAGTAGTAGATCGATCAGCGAGGAGGCCATGCTCAATACATCATAAAGGAACAAGTACTAAAAACACCTTCCAACGAGGAACATACCACATGCCCCACAAACGTGACTTTGTTTTCTTCGATTTTATTTATTCCTTTTCATGGTTTAATCTGTTTTTATCGTTTTCTTCTATTTTCTTTTCGATTTTCCATTCTCCATTAGTTTTCTTTGTTTTGTTCTTCGGTTTTCACCAATTTTCATGGTTTTTATCCGATTTCTTTGGTTTCTCCCTTTTTTTCCTCCTTCTTTCTTAACTCATGTCTAAATTACGCATTTGTACATTTTTCATTTACATTAGCAACATTTTCTTAGACATGTTTTAACATTTTCCAAATAGTTGATTTACATTTTTTTCTAATATATGTTTTGATGTCTACTTTTTCATATAAATTCTACATTTTTCGTAAACGTCTAAAACATATTTTCTATCAATGTTTCCCATTTTTTAAATACATATTTAACATTTAATTTCAAAAACATATTTTGAACATTTTTTAAAATACATGTTGAACATTGTTCACATTGGAACAATTTTTAATAATAATTGTTTTTCAGAACTATGCAAGCTTGTTTTTTACACTGTATAAAAATTATTTGAAAATGTCCGGAACACATTTTTGAAACTTGTGAACATTTTTCAAGTGTGACGTTTTTTTTTGAATTACATGAACATAGTTTCACAATGTATACACATTTTTGGTATACATAATTAACATTTTTCATTCACATGATTAACATTTTCAACCTTTTGGACTCACATTGTACATTTTTCGTATACATGAAAATCATTTTTCTATACACGATTAGCATTTTTCAAATGCAACACTAACATTTCTTAAAATTTTATACGAAGTGTTTTTCAGAATATATTTTTTTAGAATATTTATAATATGAACAGAAGTAAAAAAAGAAAAATAAACAAAGAACGAAAGAAAAAACAAAAAAATGTATCATGACATCAGCAGACACACCGCCGATACTGGGCCAACAATACCTGCTCCTTGCAGGCGAGCCCGAAGGGGAGCACCTATTTGACGCTGTACGTGTCAAAAAGACGAAGCCACGCATAGGTGGTAGCCCGACTTGGCCGACCCATCGAGCAAGACGTGCCGTTGGTGATTGCGTGCTCGTCGCCACTTCAGCTCACTAGCCATAGAACTAGACTGCTCTACTGTAGCAAACGGGAACCAGTCACTGTAGTGAATATTTTTTAACTAAACTGAGAACATTTGACCAAATTTTGAAACCAGGAACATTTTTCGTAATGTTAATATTTTCTAAATTTTTGAACAAAGATTGAGTAACCAGAACATTTTTTAGAAATCCTGAAATTTTTTTGAATCTCGGATTTTTTCTTGAATTTTTGACCAAATTCGAAACAGGATAACTCAAACATTTTTTGAGTTTGTGAGCAAATTTTAAACTCAGGAACACCTTCTTAAACCCTAAATTTTTTTTGAAAATTTTGAGCAATCATTTTGAATAATAATCTTGAAACTGGGGAATAGAAAAGATAAAAGAAGGAACGAAATAAAGAAATGGAAAAGAAAAAAGAAACAGAAAAGAAAAAAAATGGTCTATATGTACCTTTTTGAAGGTTGCGAAAATGAAATCATTAATTCAAGAGTACTTCTTTCAAAGATCACCCCCACCTCCTTATGTTGCAACAAGTGGCGCACAGCATGCGCGTCACTTATCGCAGGAGTTTTCCCCTTTTTCTTACATCCGTTTATTCAAAATTATCTCTTAAACTGTATGCCCAAATTTTGAACCATTTTCACCCTTAGGTTTATTGCGTCAAAATTGTCAAAACTAGATCTCATGTTGATAGGTTTTGATAAACTTTCTTTCATGAAAAAACAGTCAAGAAAAGGACGGATAAACCGAAATGAGAGCATGTTTTTGTTTTCTTTCCGAAAGAAGCACGGTCGTGCCTCTCGCGGAAGCAAAACCGTGCCTCTCACGGAAGAAAAAAACAGAAAACATGTTTTTTGTTCCCTTTTCAAAAGAGGCACGGCCGTGCCTCTCGCAAAAGCACAACCATGAATCTCGCGGAAGCAAAAATGTGCCTGTTACGGAAGGAAAAAGCAGAAAACGTGTTTTTTTTGTTTCCGAGAGGCACGGCCGTGCCTATTGTGAAAGCACAACTGTACTACTCGCGGAAGCAAAACCTTGACTCTCGCTGAAGGAAAAAAAAACAGAAAACTCAGTTTTTTCGTTTTTGAGAGGCACGACCGTGAGTCTCGCGAAAGCACAACCATGTCTCTCACAGGAGCAAAACCGTGTCTCTTGCGGAAGAAAAAGAAACAGAAATCCGGTATTTTTTCCTATCCGAGAGGCATGACCGCGCCTCTTGCGAAAGTACAATCGTGACTCTCACGAAAGCAAAACCGTGCCTCTCGCAGAAGGAAAAAATGTGTTTTTTCGTGCAAAAAATGTTTCTTTTGAATAAAATCATCCAAAAGCTAAGGAAGACCGGTGAAAAATCAAAAAATAGGAAAAACCAGAAAAAATTGTATGAAAAGCCGAAAACATGTGCGAAAAAAAAATCCTGAGAGAGTGTCGAGAGCGCGACACGTGGCGGCGGCTGAGAGCGCACCAAGTGGCATGCTCTTAGCCCACCCCCAAGTGATCGTTGGGAGGCTCTCGAAGTTGCTCTCGAAAGACATGCTCTCAGCCGGCGCCATGTGTCGCATTTCGGGTGATCCCTTCAGATTTTGTTTTATTATTTTTCCGTTCGCGTTTTCGGCTTTTTAGATAGGGTTTTTTCGATTTTTCTTGACTTTTCGATTTTTCATCGATCTTTCTTAACTTTTCGACCAAAAACATTAGAAAAAATTTCCCTGAGAAAAGGTGTTTTTTCCCGTGAGAGGAACGCCTTTTCCTTGGAATCGAAAAAAACACATTCTCCCTTTTTTTCTACTTCCGTGAGAGGCACGGCTGTGCCGCTCGAAAAAAAAACATGTTTTCTTTTCTTCTTTTTTCTTTCGCGAGAGGCATGGTTTTGTTTCCATGCCCGGAAACAAAAAAAACAAGTTTTTTTTGTGAGAGGCACGGTTTTTCTGCTGCGAGAGGCACGACCGTGCCCCTCCAAAACGGAAAAAATGCATTTTCTCTTCTTTTTTTATTTTGTGAGAGGCACAATTTTACTTCCCGAGAGGCACAGATTTGCTTCCATGAGAGGCACGGCCGTGCCTCTCGGAAACGGCTTTCGATAATGGAAAAAAATGCGCTCCCAGTTTGGTTTTTTCATCCGGTTTATTTTGTGAAAAAAGGTTCATCAAAACAAATCAACATGGGATCTAGTTTTGAAGATCTCGACGTGAGGAATCTAACAGCAAAAAATATTCAAGATTTGGACACACGATTTAATATATACAACGTTTTAAATAAACGGTTATACGAAAAAAAGGAAAACTCCTAGGTTGCGACAAGTGGTGCACTTGTAGCGTGCCACTTGTCACAACCTGCGAAGAAGGGAGTGATCTTTGAAAGAGTACTTCTCAATTAGTGATTCGCGGTGACTGGGATTTCCTATATGACCTATACTTGTTTTGCGTCAAATTGTCGGGGCAGGGCACATTCATCATCCAACACTGGCCAGCCCATTTAAAAGCGAGGCATCATTGCACAGGTCCCTGTTTTGGGAATGTTCCAGACTATTTTGGAATAGAGAGGGAGATTGGTGAAATCGATTATTTATTGCTTGAGCCTTGTGGACATATATAGGAGTACATGATCAGCTTTGAGTGCAAGACAAAGTAGAATAAATTCTACTATATCTTATATTTCCTAACTAATCACGATGCTCAACAGTTCATAATTTAAAAAAAAAATTCTATTTTTTAGAAAATGGTTGCCTCTCTTTAAAAATTGTTCGTGATTTCAAAAAATGTTCTCATTTCTTCAAAAATTGTTGAGAATCCCAAAAAATGTTCGTGTTTTCACAAAACGTTTGAGTATCAAAATTTGTTTGCAATTTGAAAATGTTAACATTTCATAATATATTCACCTTTTTTAAAATTAAAATCATGCTTGACACTTCAAGAAAGTTTAAATCTGTTGCTGCTTATAGTTCATAGAGAACGGGCTGCGATTTCAGGTGTAGATACCTAGGAGTTACAGTGGCTAGCGACCTGGTTCAGTAGCAGGAGGCACTCGGTTCGATCCTTCATTGGACTTTAGTTTTTGTGAATTTTTGTGAATATTCATGTTTTTGAAGCCGTCGTCTACTTCTTCAAGTGCTGCACTGAACATCTAGCACAAGGGCTAGCCTGACAACGCGCGCATGACTAAGAAGTCGGCGGTTTGAATCCGCAAAGGTAGCGCGCTTTGTTTTTCGTGTGTTTTTCAGCTCATGAACGCCAAATGAGCAGGCCCAGGTGAGCCACCCTTGTGAATTCAGCGAAACAGAGGGAACTCCTCGCTCAAGGGAGCCGCCAGGTAGGCCGGCCCAGTCGCACGGAAAACACTAATATAATGCAAAAAAAAAATCGTTTAAGAAAAGTTTTATATAATGTAAAAAAGTATTAATGCAATCCAATAGAAAATGTTTGTATCTTTCCAAAAAATGCACGTTACATTAAATAAAAAATGTCCACCATGCTACCAAAAAATCATGTAACATTTTATCCAAAGTATTCCTGTAGTTTATTTTTTTATTTTACTATTAAAAAATGGCTCAACATGTATTTGACTTTTTTAACACATATTCAGAAAAATTTTAAACACATGTGTTTGGGAAAAAAGTTAAACATGTATTAAAAAACAATTCAAATGGATACAAAAAATGTACAAATATGTATGAAAAATTACACGTCCAACATGTATGTGGAAAAATGTTAATCATGTATCTAGTAAATTTGAAACTTTTATAGAAAATGTTCCTGATGTATGCTAAAAATGTACAAGTTGTATGAAAGAAAGTAGGCATATGTTGAAAAAGAAAGTAGGCATATGCTAAAAATGCACAAGTTATATATTTTTTTACTTCTTTTACGTTTGTTCATATTTTCAAAAATTTCAAAATCCATTTATTTCAAAGCCAAAACTGCATCATTTTTTTTCATAAAATCGTGAATTCAGGATACGCCACTGCATTAGCAATAAAAAATTGTTTGTGAAATTATAAAAATCTCTATTCCATGTTTTCTAAATATGAACAAGACAATTAAGAAAATGTTAATACAATGTAAAAAAGTGTTCATGCAATTCAATAAAAAAATTGTATCATTAAAAACTGTACATTACATTAAATAAAATGTTCACACATGTCAACATTTTTTTGAAACTTGTGAACCAGTTCGTTAAGTGTAACATAATTTCTTAGAACCGAGTGCTCTACTGTAGCAAACAGAAAATAGTTATGGCAGTGAACATTATTTTTTAAGAAATTAAGAATTTTGTTTCAAAAGTGTATATTTTGAAAAACTTAATTTATTTTGACTTTCTGGTCAAAATTTGGAAACTAGGAAATTTTATGAATATGTTAAGTTTTTTCAAAAGAAAGCCATTTGTTTGTAAAATGTGACACTGTTTTTGATTCATGAACAAAATATGAAGTTCCGAACATTTTATGAATTCCTGAACATTTTTTGAAACACAAGTATTTGTTTCAATTTTTTGACCAACTTTTGATACCGTGATTTATTTTCTAAATTGCTCAATACTTTCTACTCCCTCCATTCCTAAATATACGTTTTTTTTAGTGGTTTCAAATGAACTACAACGGATAAATGTATATAGACATATTTTAGAGTGTATGTTCAGTCATTTTGCTCCGTATGTAGTCCCTTGTTGAAATCTCTAAAAAGACTTATATTTAGGAACGGAGGGAGTATAATGCAAACATGGTTTAATGTTTTTTTAAATTCCTGTACATTTTGAAACAGGAACATTTTGTGAGTTTGTGACGAAACTCCTGAATCAGGAACTATTTTTTAAAATCAAACAAATATTTCTAAATTTGTAAGAAATATAGTAGAGAATAAACTTGAAAAAGGAAAATAGAATATACATAAAAAAGAAAAAAATGAAAACGAAAAAAAGTTAAAAATAAATAAACAAAACTAAAGATAAAAGCCAAAACAGAACCACAAAGCCAGAAAACAAAAATAAATACCGGTTTAGTATCTTAAGTCCCTAAAACCAGTCAGGAACCGTCATGTCGGTTCAGAAAACCGGAGCTATCCCACGCTCAGATGGGCCAGCCCATTCTATCGATCGGGTGTGCGATCAGTTCACAACCTGAAGCATTTTACGAATGCGGCCGATATGATGTTCCCCAGTAGGACTTGCGAACTGAAAGTGGCCCCATTCCTTTCGTTCGCTCGTACATTCATTTTTTTCCAGGTGTTGAACATTTATTCATATTTTCTTAAAAAAATGGTTTTAAAAGATAGAAATTGCACCATTTTATTCCATAAAACCGTGAATTCAAAATGGCCATTAAGAAAATGTTTAGATACCTAAAAAATTCTTACATATTTTTAAAAATGTACGCGATATTTGAAAAAATGTTTATACAATGTATAGAAGTGTTCATGCAATTCAGTAAAAACTATTTGTATCATTCTAAAAAAGTATGTTTCATTTTTATAAAAAATGTTCACGTATGTCTATAAAAATTTCAAGATACATTTTTACAAAATTCCTGTAGTTTTAAGAAACTATTGCACTAATAAAAAAATGGTTCAGTGTGTATTTTGATTTTTTAACACATATTCGGAAAAAGGTTAAACACATGTATTTGAAAAAATGTCAAACCTGTATAACACAAATTTCATATTTATAAAAAATATGTATTAATACGAATGAAAAAAACAGGCATCCAATATGGATGTTGCACAAATGTTAGTAATGTATTCAATAAATTTATACCTTTTGAAGTCATGTTCCTGATTTAAGCTAAAAATATACAGTGTGCATGAAAGAAACTAAGCATGTTTTGAAGAAGAAAAGAGCGAAAAAATAAACCCGGTAGGGAAACATGTTTTTTAATGAAACCGATGAAAACCCAAAAAAAGAAATGAAAAACAAAGAAAACAAGTAGAGAAACGTAAAAAACAAAAAGGAGATGAAACAAGAGAAAAAAATGGAAGAAGGGGAAACACAAAGATAACCGAAGAACAATTAGAGGAACAAAAAAAAGAAACCAGTGAAAACCAAATAAAGACGAAATAGAAAAATTGAAAAAAGAAAAGCAAAGAAAACTGGTAAACAAAAGAATGAAACAGGGAAACGTAACATCCTCAAAGAAATCCTACAGATAAAAGGAAAAAAAGAAGAAAAGAAAGGAAAAACAGGTAAAATAGAACTAGTCATCAACTAGAGAAAAATGAGAGAAAAACCAATAGCGACACGTCCGATCTGAGCGAAAGAGTGGGATCACAAAAATATGAAATGGGCAGGCCGAATAACTATGCGATAAAAAAATTCTCGAGGCAAGGTGAGCCAATATCTCGCTATCAAGTGAATTATATCTCTTGGGGAGAACAAATGATCCCCAAGATGGGCAAATCCTATTTACCGCTGGTGGGCGTCAAACAGAAGTGGCTTCGCCCGAAGCGCCCGCGGGAGGACCGGCCCAGTTCGTGTGAGTACATGCTGCGGATTCTCTGCTTCATTTTTCGTTAGTATTTTCTGTTGCTTTTTTGTTTTGTTTTTAATTTCTGGTTCTTTCATGTTTTTCTAGTTTTTTTTTCTTTGTCTGTTAGCTCTTTATTTTAATTATTCTTTCCTTTTTTTCCTTCTCATTTGTCTTTCATAATACATGGTGAACAGTTTGTCAGTATACAATGAACATTTGCTAGTTTTTTTAACAGAGTGAAAATTTTGTTAATGGTCATCATATATTAACAAAATGTTCACTGTATATTACAAAACTGGTTCAATCTGTGTTTTTAGAAGAAAAATAGTGTGTATTTAAAAGAATTTCACTATAGATAAGAAAGAGGTTCACCGGGTAGTATACAAATGTTCATCGTATATTAAGGAAATGTTTACTGTATATTATTACATATGTTCACCATGCATTATAAAAGATGTTCATCATATATTAAAAAAATGTGCAACCTGAATTACAAAACACTTCAATGTAGACTTTAAAAAATGTTTGAGGCATATTACAAAAAACTTTATTTGATTAAAAAAATGGTCAACATATATTAAAATAATTTTCATTGTATATGTGAATTAATTTGCACCATATACTCTAAAAAATAATTATAGTACAAAAAATTTAGAAAATAGAAAGAAGCAGGAAAAAAACTCTGACCAAAACACAAGGCCCACTACAGTTAACGTCTGCTGCAGTGCACTGGTTTCTAAAGAAAACCGTCATTCTATACAACCTACTGGGTCGGCCCAATGGGACTGCCCCTGTACGTCGCCTCGGCGCAAGCGTCGACTGGAGGTCTCCCCAAGAAGCAGCAGTGTCAAATCTTTTTTTTGTTTGAGATAACAGCAGTGTCAAATCTAAACACTGGTCACCCGCAAAAAAAAGAAAATTCTAAACACTGGTAACCAGGTGGAAGCGTGCAGAGGCCTAGTGCGCAAGGACCGTGGAGCCCTCCAATGTAAAGCCCGACGGCCCAGGAACTACTGCGAATCACCGGAAACTATGAAATGGAATGTGCTTCCCCCTCAGAAAAAAAGAGAGATAATGAAATCGAATGTGCCGCTGAGCTGAGTGGGGGGACGGCATTCTCCAATGTTCAGCCAGCTACATGCTCCTCTCTATTCGCTAAAATAAAAAGCTTTTTTTTAACCGGGCTAATCCCCTTTCCATTAATGAATGTTGAGATACTCATGATCGCATGTACTTAGGCAGCTAGGATCTTCTTTTATTGTTTTCTAGTCTATGGATATCTTTCGATCCTTTCCTTGTATAGCGGATACGGTTGAGATATTCTTGCCCTTGTACTCTATATATGCTACGGCATACGATCAATGAACATATCACATATTCCACATGGTATCAGATACCGAGTTTTCTTTCTAAACACGCTGTTCGCCTCCTATGACTCCTACTCCCCCATGTCCGGCGCCACCCAACCATCCAATCCCTTCGCCGGCCCTGCTCCCATCCCCGCCGAAGTCATCCGCAACGTCGACATCCTCGCCTGTGTGCCCATCCGTCTCTCGCAGGAGGACTCATCTTACTATGCGTGGAAGACTCACTTTAACCTCGTTTTTCGTGAGTTTCACCTCTAGGAGTACATCGACGGCACCGTTGACGCTGCGACCATGGCGTTTGACACCGAGTGGTCGGGGGTCGAGGCGACGCTCATTCACTGGTTCTTCCTCACCATCTCCAAGGACTTGTTCTACATGGTGGTGCAAGACGACGATGATGCACACGCCGTTTGGACGAAGCTCAATAGCCTCTTCACCGACAATCGGCTACAACGGCTCGTTTTTCTCCAACAGGAGTTCTTTGGGTGCCATCAAAATAGTTCCTCCGTGGACGACTTTTGCATGCGCCTAAAGCGCCTCTGTGACGAGCTCCGCTACATCAGCGAGAACGTCTCCAACGACCTTCTCCTCAGCACCCTCGTCGCCGGTCTCAATGAGGAGTTCACCCACGCGGCTGCCAACCTCACGCTCATCCCCAACCCGACCTACCCCATGGTCGTCGCCTACCTGCGCTTGGAGGAACGCAAGATGAAGAAGATGAGGGCATGGGCGGTTCACACCACCCTCGCCGCCGGCACGTCGCGCAGCGCGGCTCCCCAACAGCCGTCGGCGCCCTTCCCGCCCCAGCCAGTCTAGCCGCCTTTCCCATACCCCCAACAAGGGCGCCGCAGCCTGCTGCCTCCAACGAGCGCGGCGGTCGCCGTGGCAAGGGGGGGCGCAAGGGCCAGCAGCGGGCGGCCAACCCCGCCAGGACGCCCCACGTCCAGCAGCAGCAGCAGCCCGTGGCGCCGTGGGCTTACGGGCAAAACCCTTGGACCTATGCCAGTTCCCCGCCCCACCGCCCCGGCATCCTGGGTCCTCGGCCAGCGCATCATCAAGCCTACCACGCCGTCCCACAGCCACCTGCGGCCTTCGCGGCGTTCCAGTAGTCCGGGGCCTACCCAACCTATCCACCACTGCCCTTGCGCAGCGGCAGCCCGTCGCCGGCTTCTACAACTCGGCCCCCGCCTCGCTGCCTTGGGACCCGTCTCTTCTAGCGGCGCTGCAGTCGGCCCCAACCCCCAACACCTACACCGGTGGCGGCGACTGGTTCATGGACTCCGGGGCTACCGCACACATGTCCTCCAACCTGGGTAACCTCACCTCTTTCTCTCCCACCAACACCGCCACTCGCATTACTCTCGGCGATGGCTCTTCCCTTCCCATTACACATGTTGGGTCTACTTCCTTCCCGTCTTCTAGTACATCCATTAACATGTCTCATATCTTAGTTTCTGTGACACTCTAAAATTTTTATTTGGTTTTTATCAAAAACTTTGTGGTTTTTGAGGAGAGGCTATTTAAATTTTTTTTCTTTTTCAGAAAAACCTTCCACTTAAAAACTTCCTTTGCTTTGGCAAGGATTTTATTTTTTTCAAACCTTGGTGTTTGATCTTTTGAAACTTCTTCTCTGTTGGTTCTCTCTCAAATTTAATTTTTGAGTTTAAATTGTTTTCTTTTAAAATGAAACTCCATGAAAATTTGGGGATTTTCATATCTTGGAACCACCCTTGACTTTGCATTGTTCCCATGTGGTAAAACCCCTCCAAAACCTCCCCTACACCTTGTGATCAACCTAAGTCCTCTGTCCCAACTAATCCAAACAAGTTTTGGATTTTATTCTAATTATTTTTCCTCTCAAAACAAATCTGAAATTATTTTGAGCCCAAATGATTTTCAAAGCAAGTACTCTTTTTCATTTGAGTTTTGACCTCAAACCAACTCTCCTGGATAGTCCTTTGTACCCACAACCCAGAACCATCTTGATCCACTCCTCCTCTTTTCAAAATTTTCAAAATTCAGTCTCTGCAAGTTTGGACCAGATTTGCCAAATTTGATGAAATTCATATCTACACTACTCCAAAAATTCCACCAAAATTCAGGCAACCTATGTGAGCAATGAGAAGCCACTCCACCAAGTTTCAGCTCAAGGAAAAATCTGCAGAGGCCAAAAGCATTCTGTCAAACACCTTGCGGGCACTGTTACTGTTCAAATTTCAGAAAAATTCAGTCTTCAGTGTCATTTTTCGTTCGTCAGCTTCACTCACGCGTTCACAGTGCATTTGGCACGTTCCTCTCCGCCTCTTCCTACTGTCTGGAGCACCACACGCTCACTTGGCCTCTTCCTGGCGTCGGTGGCACGCAGGCCCGCCCTCGCCGGAGTCTTCTGCGGCGTCGGGACCTCCCGTGGCGGCTGACAGGGGACAAGAATGGTGGCTCAACGCCGTTCCGCGCCGCCCATCGCTTCCTGGCTCTCCGCGTGGCCTCATGCACGCCAGCGCACCCCCGCTGCACCGTCGCCGTGGCCCGACAGCACTGGACGCGCTCTTTGCCGCCAACGGACCCGCGCCGTCCCGTTCCGACCAAAGCCTGCCCTAAGCTTCTAATCCAAGTCCGGTTAGCGTCTAAACGGACCCAGTAAACTCCCACGACGGCGCTCGACTCCCTAATCACCCCCGACCGAGCACTGCGCCACCGTAACCATCGCCGGAAATCCCCGTTCATGGCCACCGCCTCGGACCGCCTATAAAAAGGGCCCCCGAGCTCACCCTCGTGCACGCCTCATCCCCACACCTCACCAACGCCACGCCAGGCCACTAGGGGGACCCCGAGGAGGTCTTCCCCCTCAACTCCGGCCGCCCCGATCCGCCTCGGCCTCCACCACAATTCGCTCCGGTGAGGCCATCTCCGGCGCCCAAACCCCGTCAGTTACTCCCTCTAGCTACCAGAAGCCTAACCCCCTCCTCAATTTGATCACTGCAGCTCTCTCCGACGAAGTCCGCAACTACCCGAACCGCCGTCCGCCGGAGCAAAGCTCGCCGTCGACGTGGTGCTCGCCGACCGCCACCACCACCACCAACCGACGCGGAAGGGTGCCCTGAACACGGAGGTACCCTCCGATCTCTCTGCCTCGCCGTGGATCGCCGCCGGCGACCACCGCGGCTCTCGGGCACCGGCGAACTCTGCCGCCCCGTTTGAATATTTAAACCTGACGGGCGGGACCCGCCTGTCAGCCTCTCTATCCTGTCGGAGCGAAGCGTTTTCTGAAAACGTCTTCTGCCGAATGCGCTTTCCCTCTGGGCTGGCATAGTCGCTACCGAAGCGCTTTCTGTTTTTATAAACTAGCCCCTAGAAAACTTCTGTTTCATTACAGATGAGTCCCTGGACAAAAACCTTTATAACTTTTAAACAGAAAGGTATTTTTGGTTGATTCTTTTCTGTTCTCTTTAAAATTTTGTCTAGTTTTTTATCAGATTTATTTGAAAAATATTTGGTATACTTTTTGTGCACCTCTTGGTATTTACGATAGCGCATATACTTTCTTTATACCGTAGATACCGAAGGAGGTGACGGAGCCGCAAACTTCACCGAGCTAGGCTCCGACTACTCTGAACCAGGCAAGCATGTTTGAACTTTTGATATGATGAGTGTCTTGGCATGTTTTGCATTTAGTTAGTTTCATGGCATGTTGAGAAGCATATCGATGAACGTTATCTTATGCGATAATGAGGTAAGTGAGTTCGATGATCCATAAGTGGATGGATGTGAGTATGAATGGCCATGTGATGGCATGAGGATGGGTAAGATGGCAGTGTCGTAGCATGCCAGTCTTATGCCAGACTATGTGACTTCAGTGTCAAACCGTATCGGTCCAGTTCCTTTCATTTCCTTCCCTGTACTACCACATGTTTTCCGCAAGGAATATGGTTTAGTAAGTTGCAAACCGCTTTTCTGGTACACACCAAAAGGAGAGGCCGTGATGATGGTTCCATGGCCCTGGATTAAAGCCAGTCATCCGGTCAGGGGGCATGGGTGTTTCCGGTTGGGACCGAGAGGGGGGCACCCCTTAGAGCGCGCGTATATAAATTTGATCCCATGCTTTCGAGATTGTGATCTCCCCATCTCAAAAGTTTTTCTTGGACGATGTCTAGGGTGATTCCTAGCATCGAGAGGTAGGATGGGTGTGTACTGGTTAGCTGTGTTTTCTTCCGAAATACCATAAACGGAACTAGTCCTTCGTGACTACGGAAATCCGTTGGCTGTGGGAATAATTTTGTACAAACTCTGCAGAGTCATATATCCCTCCAAATCATCTATTCCATGTCCAAATTCGTATTATCTTGTCCTAACAATGACAGTTTTGATGACAGAGACTCCGGTGTTTCGCATGAGTGCTAATTCCGGTTAAATGATATTCCTGTGGATGGACTAACCCATTTATTCTTATGAATTAAAAGTTTATTATGATTATTATTTACCTGTCCATAAAAGCCCTTTCTGTGATGTCGCCCCGACGTCCGACTGTGGCATTTCTTTTCAAGCCCCTTCTGTGATGTCGCCCCGACGTCCGACTGTGGCATTTCTTTTCAAGCCCTTCTGTGATGTCGCCCCGACGTCCGACTGTGGCATTTCTTTTCAAGCCCTTTCTGTGATGTCGCCCCGACGTCCGACTGTGGCATTTCTTTTAAAGCCCTTTCTGTGATGTTGCCCGACGTCCGACTGTGGCATTTCTTTTAAAGCCCTTTCTGTGATGTCGCCCCGACATCCGTCGGTGGTATTTCTTTTTAAGCCCTTTATGTGGTGTCGCTAAGACACCCGACTGTGGCATCATTTCCTTATAATTATTTGTTCACCTTTCGAGGCGTCGCTTCAGACACCCGATCTGTAGTTATTTATGTTCTGTTGGGATTTCAGGCGGACTACCGCCGTTTCCCTTTTTCTTACCTTGTCATGCTAAATTTTGAATGTACATTGATGAATTTATTCGTGACGCATCCATGCATGCAATTGTTATATCTTACGTCCGAACTGTCTTGCGAGTACTTTCAAAGTACTCACTGGCTTGTTGATTTGGCCAGATGCTGACGAAGGCGATCTCATGGATGAAGAGTTTGATAGCGAGTCCGACACTTAGAGGAGTCCCAGTCAGTCTCGTGCGACCCTGGATTTGGTCACTGTTTTATATCCGCTTCCGCTACCAAATAAATTCATCGAGCCTCACCTCGACGCTCGATGAGATGATAGACTTAGAGTCTTGTATTTCTCTCCCCGCTGTGTTTTTCCACCACCGCCCTATCCTCGAGTCAGTAGTATGTCTCCACACCACTGTGTCATGTCCGCCATTATGTATAATTATTGGCGTGCTTGTAATAATTTGGTTGAGCAACCGCAGTTCGACCCTGTAATATATTTTATGCTACTGGCTTATTGTATCAAGAAATTGTCTACCAGTGAGGAGGATTTCTCTCATACTGGACTCAAAAGATTGGTTTCTCAATAAATATTTTTATTGGAAAACCGGTCGTGACAAGCTTGGTACCAGAGCCAGGCTGACTGTAGGAAGCCATTAGGTGCGATCGCTAATTAGTTATTAGCATGATAGAGCTAATTTATATTTTTGCAATTGTAGTCATTTTCTGTCAGTCAGCATAAACTTATGATCTGACCCTGCAGAATTTTTACCTACTTTTGTAGATGGCCGACAACAGCTGCGAGTCTCAGACCTTCGCCAATGTGCCCGATGGGTTCGTCAAGCTTCTTTCTTTCATCGTTCAGGTCGCAATGGGGCCATCCGTGCGCCCAGTCTTCACACTCTGCCAGCACCGAGTCAACGACAGTCTGACCATGCACCAGGCCGCGGTATAGTTCAAGGGAGGGCGTGGTGAGTTACGCCGCTTCCGGTTCTTGGGAAGAGCCATGCCTACGGAGAGGCATGCTATGCAGATGGCAGCCCGCGAGGCGATAGCCCGTCTCAGGGATGTCCTTCCCGTGATGAAGACTCGTCGTTACCGTTATCTTCCGTGCCATGTGCCTTACACCTGTCACTACGCATACTCCTGCCCCATAGGAGAACGAGACGAGGCTTTTGAGATGCTCATTGAGTATCTCCGGGCCCTGGAGGCAGCCTTCGACAACTTGGTGGACGACTTCGTAGCTACCCGCATGGACTCAGTCCATGGCTGTGCTGCCAACAGGAGGGAGCTCCTACCCATCGCTCCGCCACTGACTTTGGTCTCGTCCTCAGCATCTTATACGCCTACTCGTCGCCTGCCTTCTACCGAAGAATTCAACCAAGTCATTGCACCCACTTCAGCGCGCACTGCACCACCCTTCGCGCCCACTCCTGTACGTGTTGCTCCGCCCCTGGCAACCGCTCCGTCCACTCTGCGCAACACTACACGTATGGAGCCTATTAGCGAGGAGGAAGTCGAGTCCCCAACCTCGCTACGCCTCGCCCTCGGCAGGGCAAAGGAGGTCGTCAACATCTCTGCCTGAGTACGCTTAGCTGCCGTGTATTGCACCGCTTTGTAAGATATGTACGTAGGTTGTGAGAAGTAGCCTGTTTGCGCATCATGTAGGATCTGGAGAAGTGCACTAGCCTAAATAACATGTCAGGATTATGTACGCATATCCTGAGTGATGTATTGTATAATTACCGCCCGCGTGTAAGATATGTAATGAGCAGTCCTTCTCCGTGCGCAAGTCGATTTGTTTTTCTTAAGTAAGCTGAGTTATTTAATTCTATCTGCCAGCTTTATGCATTTATGGTTTTGTTTTGCGACTCTTTCCGCTTTTCTTATGAGTTTTACAAAATACATCCCCAGAGTGAAAAATGTCTCGTCCTTGGACACGCTCCATGCCAACTCCACCAGAGGAAAATTATGATGCACAACCCAACAACGAGTTCACTCAGGGACAGTCAAGCCAACAGGGCAGTGAATCGGCACTTTCACAAATGTGCCGCCTTTATGAGCAGAGTCAGCAACAACATCGTGAGATGATGAACCAAGTCATCAACATGGGGAATCATCATGGACAGTATCAGCAGCATTCCAAGTTATCTGAGCTACAGAAGACACGTCCTCAAACATTTTCTCACACTGACAAGCCTCTTGAAGCCGAGGACTGGCTTCGAGATATGGAGAGGAAATTAATTATTGCAAAGTGTTCAGATCTCGAGAAAGTACTATATGCTCCACACTATCTCACAGGAGCAGCCGCATCGTGGTGGGAGAATTTTCTGCACATGCATCCCAACGAAAATGACATAACCTGGGATGATTTCAAGGAAGGTTTCCGTGGTGCACATATTCCTAAGAGTATTATGAAAATCAAGAAGAGAGAATTCGATGACCTCAAACAAAGGAACATGACAGTGTCAGATTACAACAGTCAATTTACCCTATTATCCCGCTACGCCAATGAGGAGCGTATGACTGAAATCAAGAAGATGGAGAAATTCCTTGACGGTCTGGCGCCCGCGCTTAAATGCCAACTGGTCGTGCACACTTTTCCTGATTTTAAAACACTGGTAGACAAGGCCATTACTCTGGAAAATGAGAGACGCAGTCTGGAAGATATCCGCAAGCGAAAAAGGGACCAGACTAATCACGCTCGCAATCACCGAAGCAAGACAGATTTTCAAAAGGGTGGGACACACAAATTCTCATCCAATGTCTCACGCCCAATCAAGAATTTTCATGCAAGGGACAAGGAATTCACCTATCGCCCCGGCGTTACTTGTTACGCTTGTGGAGAAGAAGGGCACTATGCCAAACAGTGCCCCAAGCCAAGGAGTTCAACCCCAAAGCCGAACAACGGCGGCAATAATTCAGCGCCCAAGCGAAACAATTTCAATCCCAACAATAACCACAGGAAGGGTCATCTGAACCATGTAACCAAAGAGGAGGCACAAAATGCTCCGGATATCGTACTCGGTACGTTTCCTGTCAACACAATACCTGCAATGGTTTTGTTTGATTCTGGAGCCTCTCACTCTTTCATTTCGAAAAGTTTTGCTTTGCAAAATAATTTTTCGATGCTTCCTTTGGAGAAATCCATGACCATCAAGTCCCCTGGGATTCAGCAAGTTACTCAGAATTACTGTCAGAATGTGGTCATTGAGTTCGAAGGATTGGAGTTTTACGCAAATCTTATTGTGTTGGAAAATAAAGGACTGGATGTCATCCTAGGGATGGATTGGCTAACCACCAATAAGGGTTTTATCGACTGTTTCAACAGGACCGTAATTCTCACACACCACCAAGGGAAGACAATAAGAGTATCAGCCAAGGAAGGAAAAATACCCCGGCAGCCGAGATTAAATAAGGTGGACGTTTCTGAGCTAAACAAGGTTCCAGTAGTGTGTGAATTTCCGGATGTATTCCCTGAAGAGCTGTCAGGCATGCCACCAGACCGAGAAATAGAATTCCGCATTGAGCTAGCACCAGGAACCACCCCCATATACAAGAAACCATACAGAATGGCACCATCCGAGTTGATCGAGTTGAAGAAGCAAATAAAGGAATTACTGGAAAAAGGATACATTCGAGCCAGCTCCTCACCTTGGGGATCACCAATTTTATTTGCCAAAAAGAAGGATGGAACGCTGAGATTGTGTATTGACTATCGAGCACTTAACATGGTCACAGTCAAAAACAAATACCCGATGCCAAGGATAAACGATTTGTTTGATCAACTTGCTCAGGCCAAGGTATTCTCAAAAATTGACTTAAGGTCAGGATACCATCTATTGAAGGTACGAACGGAAGATATCCCCAAAACAGCCTTCACCTCCAGATATGGACTGTACGAGTTCACAGTGATGCCATTTGGATTAACTAACGCCCCAGCATATTTTGTTCACCTCATGAACAAAGTATTTATGAAGTTTATGGACAAGTTCGTCGTGGTATTCATCGACGATATTCTGGTATACTCCAAGACACCAGAAGAGCACGCAGAACATCTCAGGATTGTACTAGGAAAGCTAAGAAAACACCAATTGTATGCCAAGTTCAGCAAGTGCGAATTTTGGCTAAGACAAGTAGGTTTTCTAGGCCACGTGCTGACCCAAGACGGTATCGCAGTGGACCCAGAGAAAGTCAAGGCCGTACTTGGCTGGAAGTCACCAGCCAGCGTAACAGACATACGGAGTTTCTTGGGAATGGCAGGATATTACCGCAGATTTATTGAAGGATTTTCCACCATAGCCAAGCCTATGACACAGTTGCTCAAGAAAGATAAGAAGTTTGAGTGGACAGAAGCCTGCGAGAAAAGTTTCCAAGAGCTAAAGCGGAAATTAACAACAGCACCGGTATTAATTGTACCCGACATACACAAGAATTTTGAAGTATATTGTGACGCGTCCAGAAAGGGTCTCGGATGCGTGTTGATGCAAGAAGGCAAGGTTGTCGCATACGCTTCAAGGCAACTTCGCAAGCATGAGGAAAATTATCCCACTCATGACTTAGAAATGGCAGCAGTTATTCATGCACTCAAGGAATGGAGGCATTTCTTACTTGGGAATCGATGTGAAATATATACGGATCACAAAAGTCTTAAATATATTTTCACGCAGCCAGAACTAAATTTACGGCAACGACGCAGGTTGGAATTGGTAAAGGATTATGATGTTGGTATCCATTACCATCCAGGGAAAGCAAATGTAGTGGCCGATGCCCTGAGTCGAAACCCCAGCTCCGACGGAAACTATCTGCACAGCTTGAGGCCCGAATTCCATCAAGAATTTGCCAAGCTCAACTTGATAATGGTAGCAGAAGGCACCATATCAAACTTGGAAATACAACCCAACCTTGTGGAGAAAATTAAAGAAGCTCAGCCCGGTCACCCCAGCATTGAAGGAATTAAAAGAAAGTTGAGTATGGGCAAGGCCTCGGAATTCGTCATAGATAATGAAGGAATATTATGGTACGGAGAAAGGCTATGCGTGCCAAACATAGAAAACCTTAAACAACAAATTTTAGCTGAAGCACACACCACTCCATATTCGATCCACCCTGGAGGAACCAAAATGTATAAGGATATTCATGAAAGATTTTGGTGGCACGGTATGAAGAGGGACATAGCCGCCTTCATTGCAAGTTGCGACTCATGTCAACGCATAAAAGCTGAACATCAGAGACCGGACTACTGCAACCTAACAAAATACCTGAGTGGAAATGGGATGAAATAGGGATGGATTTTATTGTCGGACTACCTCGGTCACGACACGGGAATGATGCCATATGGGTCATCACTGACAGGTTGACCAAAGTGGCACACTTTATTCCGGTGAAGACAACCTACACCACTCAGAGGCTTGCCAGGATTTATCTTTCCCGCATAGTTTGTCTGCACGGTGTCCCGAAGACTATAATATCCGACAGAGGCACTCAGTTCGTCTCAAGATTTTGGGAGCATTTACAACAGGCTCTGGGAACCCAACTAGCCTTCAGTACCGCATACCACCCACAGACTGATGGACAGACTGAACGCGTAAACCAAATTTTAGAAGACATGCTGAAAGCATGTGTCCTCACATATGGAACCAGTTGGGAAGAAGTCCTGCCATACACCGAGTTCGCGTATAACAATAGCTACCAGGCCAGCCTACAAATGGCACCATTTGAGGCCTTATACGGACGAAGGTGTCGTACCCCGTTAAATTGGTCAGAGACCGGAGACAGCTGTTGGAAATATGCCCTAGAGGCAATAATAAATAAGTTATTATTATATTTCTTTGTTCATGATAATAGTCTTTTATTCATGCTATAACTGTATTATCAGGAAATCGTAATACACGTGTGAATACATAGACCACAATATGTCCCTAGTGAGCCTCTAGTTGACTAGCTCGTTGTGATCAACAGATAGTCATGGTTTCCTGGCTATGGACATTGGATGTCGTTGATAACGGGATCACATCATTAGGAGAATGATGTGATGGACAAGACCCAATCCTAAGACTAGCACAAAAGATCGTGTAGTTCATTTGCTAGAGCTTTGCCAATGTCAAGTATCTCTTCCTTTGACCATGAGATCGTGTAACTCCTGGATACCGTAGGAGTGCTCTGGGTGTATCAAACGTCACAACGTAACTGGGTGACTATAAAGGTGCACTACAGGTATCTCCGAAAGTATCTATTGTTTTATGCGGATCGAGACTGGGATTTGTCACTCCGTGTAAACGGAGAGGTATCTATGGGCCCACTCGGTAGGACATCGTCACATGCGCAATGTGACCAAGGAGTTGATCACGGGATGATGTGTTACGGAACGAGTAAAGTGACTTGCTGGTAACGAGATTGAACAAGGTATCGGTATACCGACGATTGAATCTCGGGCAAGTAACATACCGATAGACAAAGGGAATTGTATACGGGATCGATTGAGTCCTTGACATCGTGGTTCATCCGATGAGATCATCGTGGAACATGTGGGAGCCAACATGGGTATCCAGATCCCGCTGTTGGTTATTGACTGGAGAACGTCTCGGTCATGTCTGCATGTCTCCCGAACCCGTAGGGTCTACACACTTAAGGTTCGATGACGCTAGGGTTATAAAGGAAGCTTGTATGTGGTTACCGAATGTTGTTCGGAGTCCCGGATGAGATCCCGGACGTCACGAGGAGTTCCGGAATGGTCCGGAGGTAAAGATTTATATATAGGAAGTCCTGTTTCGGCCATCGGGACAAGTTTCGGGGTCATCGGTATTGTACCGGGACCACCGGAAGGGTCCCGGGGGCCCACCGGGTGGGGCCACCTGCCCCGGGGGGCCACATGGGCTGTAGGGGGTGCGCCTTGGCCTACATGGGCCAAGGGCACCAGCCCCAAGAGGCCCATGCGCCTGGGGAAACCCTAAAGGAAGAGTCCCAGCAGGGGAAGGCACCTCCTAGGTGCCTTGGGGGGGGGGGGGGGGGGAGGACTCCTCCCCTGGCCGCCGCCCCCTTGGAGATTGGATCTCCTAGGGGCTGGCGCACCCCCCCCCCTTGGGATCCCTATATATAGTGGGGTAGGAGGGCCTCCCAAACACACCTTATGCCTTTGGTGCAGCCCTTCCCTCTCTCCCAAGTTCTTCTCCTCTCCCGTGGTGCTTGGCGAAGCCCTGCGGGATTGCCACGCTCCTCCACCACCACCACGCCGTTGTGCTGCTGCTGGATGGAGTCTTCCTCAACCTCTCCCTCTCTCCTTGCTGGATCAAGGCGTGGGAGACGTCACCGGGCTGTACGTGTGTTGAACGCGGAGGTGCCGTGCGTTCGGCACTTGATCATCGGTGATTTGAATCACGACAAGTACGACTCCATCAACCCCGTTCACTTGAACGCTTCCGCTTAGCGATCTACAAGGGTATGTAGATGCACTCCCCTTTCTACTCGTTGCTGGTCTCTCCATAGATAGATCTTGGTGTTGCGTAGGAAAATTTTGAATTTCTGCTACGTTCCCCAACAGTGGCATCATGAGCTAGGTCTATTGCGTAGATTCTTTGCACGAGTAGAACACAAAGTAGTTGTGGGCGTTGATGTTGTTCAATATGCTTACCGTTACTAGTCCAATCTTGTTTCGACGGTATTGTGGGATGAAGCGGCCCGGACCGACCTTACACGTACTCTTACGTGAGACAGGTTCCACCGATTGACATGCACTTGGTGCATAAGGTGGCTAGCGAGTGCCAGTCTCTCCCACTTTAGTCGGAACGGATTCGATGAAAAGGGTCCTTATGAAGGGTAAATAGCAATTGGCATATCACGTTGTGGTTTTGCGTAGGTAAGAAACGTTCTTGCTAGAAACCCATAGCAGCCACGTAAAACATGCAACAACAATTAGAGGACGTCTAACTTGTTTTTGCAGGGTATGCTTTGTGATGTGATATGGCCAAGAAGAATGTGATGAATGATATGTGATGTATGAGATTGATCATGTTCTTGTAATAGGATTCACGACTTGCATGTCGATGAGTATGACAACCGGCAGGAGCCATAGGAGTTGTCTTTATTTATTGTATGACCTGCGTGTCATTGAAGAACGCCATGTAAATTACTTTACTTTATTGCTAAACGCGTTAGCCATAGAAGTAGAAGTAGTCGTTGGCGTGACAACTTCATGAAGACACGATGATGGAGATCATGATGATGGAGATCATGGTGTCGTGCCGGTGACGATGATGATCATGGAGCCCCGAAGATGAAGATCAAAAGGAGCAAAATGATATTGGCCATATCATGTCACTATTTGATTGCATGTGATGTTTATCATGTTTATGCATCTTGTTTGCTTAGGAAGACGGTAGTAAATAAGATGATCCCTTACAAAATTTCAAGAAGTGTTCTCCCCTAACTGTGCACCGTTGCTACAGTTCGTCGCTTCTAAGCACCACGTGATGATCGGGTGTGATGGATTCTTACGTTCACATACAACGGGTGTAAGACAGTTTTACACAGCGAAAAGACTTAGGGTTAACTTGACGAGCCTAGCATGTGCAGACATGGCCTCGGAACACGGAGACCGAAAGGTCGAGCATGAGTCGTATGGTAGATACGATCAACATGAAGATGTTCACCGATGATGACTAGTCCGTCTCACGTGATGATCGGACACGGCCTAGTTGACTCGGATCATGTGATCACTTAGATGACCAGAGGGATGTCTATCTAAGTGGGAGTTCATAAGATGAACTTAATTATCCTGAACATAGTCAAAAGACCTTTTGCAAATTATGTCGTAAGCTCGCGCTTTAGTTCCACTGTTTAGATATGTTCCTAGAGACAATATAGTTGAAAGTTGATAGTAGCGATTATGCGATCAGTAGAAAGCTTATGTCCTTAATGCACCGCTCAGTGTGCTGAACCCCAACGTCGTTTGTCGATGTTGCGAACATCGGACATACACGTTTTGATAACTACGTGATAGTTCAATTAAATGGTTTAAGTAGAGGCACCAAAGATGTTTTCGAAACGTCGCGGAACATATGAGATGTTTCGAGGGCTGAAATTGGGATTTCAGGCTCGTGCCCACGTCAAGAGGTATAAGACCTCCGACGATTTTCTTAACCTGCAAACTAAGGGAGAAAAGCTCAATCGTTGAGCTTGTGCTCAGATTGTCTGAGTGCAACAATCACTTGAATCGAGTGGGAGTTGATCTTCCAGATGAGATAGTGATGTTTTCCAAAGTCATTACCACCAAGCTGCTAGAGCTTTGTGATGAACTATAACAAATCAGGGATAGATATGATGATCCTTGAGATATTCGTGATGTTTGACACCACGAAAGTAGAAATCAAGAAGGAGCATCAATTGTTGATGGTTGGTGAAACCACTAGTTTCAAAAGGGGCAAGGGCAAGAAGGGATACTTCATGAAACGGCAAATCAGCTGCTGCTCTAGTGAAGAAACCCAAGGTTGAACCCAAACCCGAGACTAAGTGCTTCTGTAATAAGGGGAACAGTCACTAGAGCGGAATTACCCTAGATACTTGGTAGATGAGAAGGCTGGCAAGGTCGATAGAAGTATATTGGATATACATTATGTTAATGTGTACTTTACTAGTACTCCTAGTAGCACCAGGGTACAGGATACCGGTTCGGTTGCTAAGTGTTAGTAACTCGAAATAAAAGCTACGAAATAAAAGGAGACTAGCTAAAGGTGAGCTGATGATATGTGTTGGAAGTGTTTCCAAGGTTGATGTGATCAAGCATCGCACGCTCCCTCTACCATCAAGATTAGTATTAAACCTGAATGGTTTATTGAATCTCGATCGTAGTGATACACATTTTCATGCCAAAAGATATAAGATAGTAATGATAGTACCACTTACTTGTGGCACTGCCATGTAAGTCATAATGGTATAAAACGCATGAAGAAGCTCCATGTTGATGGATCTTTGGACTCACTCGTTTTTGAAAAGTTTGAGACATGCGAACCATGTCTATTGGTGTATATGCATGAAGAAACTCCATGCAAATGGATCGTTCGGACTCACTTGATTTTGAATCACTTGAGATATGCAAATCATACCACATGGGCAAGATGACTGAAAAGCCTCATTTTCAGTAAGATGGAACAAGATAGCAACTTGTTGGAAGTAACACATTTTGATGTGTGCAGTCGAATGAGTGCTGAGGCATGCAGTGAATATCATTATGTTCTTACTTCACAGATGATTCGAGTAAATGTTGAGTATATTTACTTGATGAAACACAAGTCTGAATTATTGAATGGTTCAAGTAATTTCAGAGTGAAGTAGCAGATCATTGTGACAAGAGGATAAAATGTCTATGATATGATCATAGAGATGAATATCTGAGTTACGAGTTTTGGCACACAATTAAGACATTGTGGAAATTGTTTCGCAATTAATACCGCCTGGAACACCATAGTGTGATGGTGTGTCCGAACATCATAGTTGCACCCTATTGGATATGGTGCGTACCATGATGTCTCTTATCGAATTACCACTATCGTTCATGGGTTAGGCATTAGAGACAACCACATTCACTTTAAATAGGGCACCACATAATTCCGTTGAGATGACACTGTATGAATTATGGTTTAGAGAAACCTAAGTTGTCGTTTCTTGAAAGTTTGGGGCTGCGACGCTTATGTGGAAAAGTTTCAGGATTGATAAGCTCGAACCCAAAGCGGATAAAATGCATCTTCATAGGACACCCAAAACAGTTGGGTATACCTCCTGTCTCAGATCCGAAAGCAATAAGGGATTGTTTCGAGAATCAGGTCCTTTCTCGAGGAAAAGTTTCTCTCGAAAGAATTGAGTGGGAGGATGGTGGAGACTTGATGAGGTTATTGAACCGTCTCTTCAACTAGTGTGTGGCAGGGCACAGGAAGTTGTTCCTGTGGCACCTACACCAATTGAAGTGGAAGCTTATGATATTGATCATGAAACTTCGGATCAAGTCACTACCAAACCTCGTAGGACGACAAGGACACGTACTACTTCGGAGTGGTAAGGTGATCCTGTCTTGAAGGTCATGTTGCTAGACAACAATGAACCTACGAGCTATGGAGAAGCGATGGTGGGCCCGAATTCCGACAAATGGTTAGAAGCCATGAAATCCGAGATAGTATCCATATATCAGAACAAAGCATGGACTTTGATGGACTTGCCCGATGATTGGCAATCCATTGAGATAAATGGATCTTTTAAGAAGAAGACGGACGTGGATGGTAATGTCACCATCTATGAAGCTCGACTTGTGGCGAAGTGTTTTCCGACAAGTTCAAGGAGTTGACTACGATGAGATTTTCTCACTCGTAGCGATGCTTAAAGTCCGTCGGAATCATGTTAGCATTAGCTGCATTTATGAAATCTGGCAGATGGATGTCAAGACAAGTTTCCTTACTAGTTTTCGTAAGGAAAGGTTGTATGCAATACAATCAGAAAAGTTTTTCCTAAGGATGCTAAAAGGTATGCTAGCTCCAGCGATCCTTCTAAGGACTGGAGTGAGCATCTCGGAGTTGGAATGTATGCTTTGATGATGATCAAAGATTTTGGGTTTGTACAAAGTTTATGAGAAACTTGTATTTCCAAAGAAGTGAGTGGGAGCACTATAGAATTTCTGATGAGTATATGTTGATCAGAAATGATGTAGAATTTCTAGAAAGCATATATGGTTATTTGAAAGGTGTTTTTCAATAGAAAACCTGGATTAAGCTACTTGAACATTGAGCATCGAGATCTATAAGGATAGATCAAAATGCTTAATAATACTTTCAAATGAGCACATACCTTGACATGATCTTGAAGGTGTTCAAGATGGACCAGTCAAAGAAGGAGTTCTTGCCTGAGTTGTAAGGTACGAAGTTAAGACTTAAAGCTCGACCACGGCAGAATAGAGAGAAAGGACGAAGGTCGTCCCCTATGCTTTAGACGTAGGCTCTACAGTATGCTATGATGTGTACCGCACCGAAAGTGTGCCTTGCCATGAGTCAGTCAAGGGGTACAAGAGTGATCCATGAATGGATCATAGTACAGCGGTCAAAGTTATCCTTAGTAACTAGAGGACTAAGGAATTTTCTCGATTATGGAGATGGTAAAAGAGTTCGTCGTAAAGGTTACGTCGATGCAAGCTTAACACCTATCCAGATAGCTCTAAGTAGAGATACCGGATACATATAATGGAGCAACAATTTAGACTAGCTCCAAGTAGAACAGTTATTTGGAACAGCTCCAAATAGAGCGTGGTAGCTGCATCTAGGAGATGACATAGAGATTTGTAAAGCACACACGGATCTGAAAGGTTCAGACCCGCTGACTAAAACCTCTCTCACAAGCAACATGATCAAACATAAAACTCATTGAGTGTTAATCACATAGTGATGTGAACTAGACTACTGACTCTAGTAAACTCTTGGGTATTAGTCACATGGCGATGTGACCTGTGAGTGTTAATCACATGGCGATGTGAACTAGATTATTGACTCTAGTGCAAGTGGGAGACTGTTGGAAATATGCCCTAGAGGCAATAATAAATAAGTTATTATTATATTTCTTTGTTCATGATAATAGTCTTTTATTCATGCTATAACTGTATTATCAGGAAATCGTAATACACGTGTGAATACATAGACCACAATATGTCCCTAGTGAGCCTCTAGTTGACTTGCTCGTTGTGATCAACAGATAGTCATGGTTTCCTGGCTATGGACATTGGATGTCGTTGATAACGGGATCACATCATTAGGAGAATGATGTGATGGACAAGACCCAATCCTAAGACTAGCACAAAAGATCGTGTAGTTCATTTGCTAGAGCTTTGCCAATGTCAAGTATCTCTTCCTTTGACCATGAGATCGTGTAACTCCTGGATACCGTAGGAGTGCTTTGGGTGTATCAAACGTCACAACGTAACTGGGTGACTATAAAGGTGCACTACAGGTATCTCCGAAAGTATCTATTGTTTTATGCGGATCGAGACTGGGATTTGTCACTCCGTGTAAACGGAGAGGTATCTCTGGGCCCACTCGGTAGGACATCGTCACATGCGCAATGTGACCAAGGAGTTGATCACGGGATGATGTGTTACGGAACGAGTAAAGTGACTTGCCGGTAACGAGATTGAACAAGGTATCGGTATATCGACGATCGAATCTCGGGCAAGTAACATACCGATAGACAAAGGGAATTGTATACGGGATCGATTGAGTCCTTGACATCGTGGTTCATCTGATGAGATCATCGTGGAACATGTGGGAGCCAACATGGGTATCCAGATCCCGCTGTTGGTTATTGACTGGAGAACGTCTCGGTCATGTCTGCATGTCTCCCGAACCCGTAGGGTCTACACACTTAAGGTTCGATGACGCTAGGGTTATAAAGGAAGCTTGTATGTGGTTACTGAATGTTGTTCGGAGTCCCGGATGAGATCCCGGACGTCACGAGGAGTTCCGGAATGGTCCGGAGGTAAAGATTTATATATAGGAAGTCCTGTTTCGGCCATCGGGACAAGTTTCGGGGTCATCGGTATTGTACCGGGACCACCGGAAGGGTCCCGGGGGCCCACCGGGTGGGGCCACCTGCCCCGGGGGGCCACATGGGCTGTAGGGGGTGCGCCTTGGCCTACATGGGCCAAGGGCACCAGCCCCAAGAGGCCCATGCGCCTGGGGAAACCCTAAAGGAAGAGTCCCAGCAGGGGAAGGCACCTCCTAGGTGCCTTGGGGGGGGAGGACTCCTCCCCTGGCCGCCGCCCCCTTAGAGATTGGATCTCCTAGGGGCTGGTGCACCCCCCCTTGGTATCCCTATATATAGTGGGGTAGGAGGGCCTCCCAAACACACCTTATGCCTTTGGTGCAGCCCCTCCCTCTCTCCCAAGTTCTTCTCCTCTCCCGTGGTGCTTGGCGAAGCCCTGCGGGATTGCCACGCTCCTCCACCACCACCACGCCGTTGTGCTGCTGCTGGATGGAGTCTTCCTCAACCTCTCCCTCTCTCCTTGCTGGATCAAGGCGTGGGAGACGTCACCGGGCTGTACGTGTGTTGAACGCGGAGGTGCCTTGCGTTCGGCACTTGATCATCGGTGATTTGAATCACGACGAGTACGACTCCATCAACCCCGTTCACTTGAACGCTTCCGCTTAGCGATCTACAAGGGTCTGTAGATGCACTCCCCTTTCTACTCGTTGCTGGTCTCTCCATAGATAGATCTTGGTGTTGCGTAGGAAAATTTTGAATTTCTGCTACGTTCCCCAACAACAGCCACATCTTCGGACCAGACATGCTCAGAGAAGCCGAGGAAAAGGTCAAGCTAATCAGAGACCGACTTAAGACCGCTCAAAGTCGACAGAAGAGTTATTATGATCAGAAACATAGTAGGGTCAGCTTCGAACCCGGTGAGTTCGTATACCTGAGAGTATCCCCTATGAGAGGATTGCAACGATTCAAGATTAAAGGAAAGTTAGCACCAAGATTCATTGGACCATTCTGCATAGTGGCACGAAGAGGCACTGTAGCCTACCAGCTAGACTTACCCGAAGACTTGTCCGACATTCACGACATGTTCCACGTCTCTCAATTAAGGAAGTGCGTAAGCAACCCAGAGAAACAAGTATCCCATGAGAACATTGACGTGCAGCCAGACCTCACTTATCGAGAACGTCCCATAAGAATAATAGAGGAGTCTGAAAGGAGGACCCGACAGAATACCATCAAGTTTTTCAAAGTCCAGTGGAGCAATCACACCGACAGTGAAGCAACTTGGGAAAGCGAGGATTTTCTTCGGACTGAGCATCCACACCTATTTAAGGATCAGTTGAAATCTCGGGGACGAGATTTTTCCTAAGGGGGTAGGTGTTGTGACACTCTAAATTTTTTATTTGGTTTTTATCAAAAACTTTGTGGTTTTTGAGGAGAGGCTATTTAAATTTTTTTTCTTTTTCAGAAAAACCTTCCACTTAAAAACTTCCTTTGCTTTGGCAAGGATTTTATTTTTTTCAAACCTTGGTGTTTGATCTTTTGAAACTTCTTCTCTGTTGGTTCTCTCTCAAATTTAATTTTTGAGTTTAAATTGTTTTCTTTTAAAATGAAACTCCATGAAAATTTGGGGATTTTCATATCTTGGAACCACCCTTGACTTTGCATTGTTCCCATGTGGTAAAACCCCTCCAAAACCTCCCCTACACCTTGTGATCAACCTAAGTCCTCTGTCCCAACTAATCCAAACAAGTTTTGGATTTTATTCTAATTATTTTTCCTCTCAAAACAAATCTGAAATTATTTTGAGCCCAAATGATTTTCAAAGCAAGTACCATATTGCATTTGAGTTTTGACCTCAAACCAACTCTCCTGGATAGTCCTTTGTACCCACAACCCAGAACCATCTTGATCCACTCCTCCTCTTTTCAAAATTTTCAAAATTCAGTCTCTGCAAGTTTGGACCAGATTTGCCAAATTTGATGAAATTCATATCTACACTACTCCAAAAATTCCACCAAAATTCAGGCAACCTATGTGAGCAATGAGAAGCCACTCCACCAAGTTTCAGCTCAAGGAAAAATCTGCAGAGGCCAAAAGCATTCTGTCGAACACCTTGCGGGCACTGTTACTGTTCAAAATTCAGAAAAATTCAGTCTTCAGTGTCATTTTTCGTTCGTCAGCTTCACTCACGCGTTCACAGTGCATTTGGCACGTTCCTCTCCGCCTCTTCCTACTGTCTGGAGCACCACACGCTCACTTGGCCTCTTCCTGGCGTCGGTGGCACGCTGGCCCGCCCTCGCCGGAGTCTTCTGCGGCGTCGGGACCTCCCGTGGCGGCTGACAGGGGACAAGAACGGCGGCTCAACGCCGTTCCGCGCTGCCCATCGCTTCCTGGCTCTCCGCGTGGCCTCATGCACGCCAGCGCACCCCCGCTGCACCGTCGCCGTGGCCCGACAGCACTGGACGCGCTCTCTGCCGCCAACGGACCCGCGCCGTCCCGTTCCGACCAAAGCCTGCCCTAAGCTTCTAATCCAAGTCCGGTTAGCGTCTAAACGGACCCAGTAAACTCCCACGACGGCGCTCGACTCCCTAATCACCCCCGACCGAGCACTGCGCCACCGTAACCATCGCCGGAAATCCCCGTTCACGGCCACCGCCTCGGACCGCCTATAAAAAGGGCCCCCGAGCTCACCCTCGTGCACGCCTCATCCCCACACCTCACCAACGCCACGCCAGGCCACTAGGGGGACCCCGAGGAGGTCTTCCCCCTCAACTCCGGCCGCCCCGATCCGCCTCGGCCTCCACCACGATTCGCTCCGGTGAGGCCATCTCCGGCGCCCAAACCCCGTCAGTTACTCCCTCTAGCTACCAGAAGCCTAACCCCCTCCTCAATTTGATCACTGCAGCTCTCTCCGACGAAGTCCGCAACCACCCGAACCGCCGTCCGCCGGAGCAAAGCTCGCCGTCGACGTGGTGCTCGCCGACCGCCACCACCACCACCAACCGACGCGGAAGGGTGCCCTGAACACGGAGGTACCCTCCGATCTCTCTGCCTCGCCGTGGATCGCCGCCGGCGACCACCGCGGCTCTCGGGCACCGGCGAACTCTGCCGCCCCGTTTGAATATTTAAACCTGACGGGCGGGACCCGCCTGTCAGCCTCTCTATCCTGTCGGAGCGAAGCGTTTTCTGAAAACGTCTTCTGCCGAATGCGCTTTCCCTCTGGGCTGGCGTAGTCGCTACCGAAGCGCTTTCTGTTTTTATAAACTAGCCCCTAGAAAACTTCTGTTTCATTACAGATGAGTCCCTGGACAAAAACCTTTATAACTTTTAAACAGAAAGGTATTTTTGGTTGATTCTTTTTCTGTTCTCTTTAAAATTTTGTCTAGTTTTTTATCAGATTTATTTGAAAAATATTTGGTATACTTTTTGTGCACCTCTTGGTATTTACGATAGCGCATATACTTTCTTTATACCGTAGATACCGAAGGAGGTGACGGAGCCGCGAACTTCACCGAGCTAGGCTCCGACTACTCTGAACCAGGCAAGCATGTTTGAACTTTTGATATGATGAGTGTCTTGGCATGTTTTGCATTTAGTTAGTTTCATGGCATGTTGAGAAGCATATCGATGAACGTTATCTTATGCGATAATGAGGTAAGTGAGTTCGATGATCCATAAGTGGATGGATGTGAGTATGAATGGCCATGTGTTGGCATGAGGATGGGTAAGATGGCAGTGTTGTAGCATGCCAGTCTTATGCCAGACTATGTGACTTCAGTGTCAAACCGTATCGGTCCAGTTCCTTTCATTTCCTTCCCTGTACTACCACATGTTTTCCGCAAGGAATATGGTTTAGTAAGTTGCAAACCGCTTTTCTGGTACACACCAAAAGGAGAGGCCGTGATGATGGTTCCATGGCCCTGGATTAAAGCCAGTCATCCGGTCAGGGGGCATGGGTGTTTCCGGTTGGGACCGAGAGGGGGGCACCCCTTAGAGCGCGCGTATATAAATTTGATCCCATGCTATTCGAGATTGTGATCTCCCCGTCTCAAAAGTTTTTCTTGGACGATGTCTAGGGTGATTCCTAGCATCGAGAGGTAGGATGGGTGTGTACTGGTTAGCTGTGTTTTCTTCCGAAATACCGTAAACGGAACTAGTCCTTCGTGACTACGGAAATCCGTTGGCTGTGGGAATAATTTTGTACAAACTCTGCAGAGTCATATATCCCTCCAAATCATCTATTCCATGTCCAAATTCGTATTATCTTGTCCTAACAATGACAGTTTTGATGACAGAGACTCCGGTGTTTCGCATGAGTGCTAATTCCGGTTAAATGATATTCCTGTGGATGGACTAACCCATTTATTCTTATGAATTAAAAGTTTATTATGATTATTATTTACCTGTCCATAAAAGCCCTTTCTGTGATGTCGCCCCGACGTCCGACTGTGGCATTTCTTTTCAAGCCCCTTCTGTGATGTCGCCCCGACGTCCGACTGTGGCATTTCTTTTCAAGCCCTTCTGTGATGTCGCCCCGACGTCCGACTGTGGCATTTCTTTTCAAGCCCTTTCTGTGATGTCGCCCCGACGTCCGACTGTGGCATTTCTTTTAAAGCCCTTTCTGTGATGTCGCCCCGACGTCCGACTGTGGCATTTCTTTTAAAGCCCTTTCTGTGATGTCGCCCTGACATCCGTCGGTGGTATTTCTTTTTAAGCCCTTTATGTGGTGTCGCTAAGACGCCCGACTGTGGCATCATTTCCTTATAATTATTTGTTCACCTTTCGAGGCGTCGCTTCAGACACCCGATCGGTAGTTATTTATGTTCTGTTGGGATTTCAGGCGGACTACCGCCGTTTCCCTTTTACTTACCTTGTCATGCTAATTTTTGAATGTACATTGGTGAATTTATTCGTGACGCATCCATGCATGCATTTGTTATATCTTACGTCCGAACTGTCTTGCGAGTACTTTCAAAGTACTCACTGGCTTGTTGATTTGGCCAGATGCTGACGAAGGCGATCTCATGGATGAAGAGTTTGATAGCGAGTCCGACACTTAGAGGAGTCCCAGTCAGTCTCGTGCGACCCTGGATTTGGTCACTGTTTTATATCCGCTTCCGCTACCAAATAAATTCATCGAGCCTCACCTCGACGCTCGATGAGATGATAGACTTAGAGTCTTGTATTTCTCTCCCCGCTGTGTTTTTCGACCACCGCCCTATCCTCGAGTCAGTAGTATGTCTCCACACCACTGTGTCATGTCCGCCATTATGTATAATTATTGGCGTGCTTGTAATAATTTGGTTGAGCAACCGCAGTTCGACCCTGTAATATATTTTATGCTACTGGCTTATTGTATCAAGAAATTGTCTACCAGTGAGGAGGATTTCTCTCATACTGGACTCAAAAGATTGGTTTCTCAATAAATATTTTTATTGGAAAACCGGTCGTGACAGTTTCTCCTGAACTAATCAAAAATCTTGTCTCTGTTCGCCGTCTTACTCGTGAAAATCAAATTACGGTTGAATTTGACGGTTGTGGTTTTTCTGTGAAGGACGCCCGTTCCAGGATGGTTCTTCACCGATGTGACAGCCCGGATGATCTCTACCAGGTCCACCCACCATCCTCCACCTACCCCGCTCCTGTCGCCCTCTCCACTGGTGTGGACCTCTGGCACGCTCGTTTGGGTCACCCTAATCACGCCTCGCTCCGTCATATTCTTCGTAGTTTTTCTTTCACTTGTAATAAGGTCGATGACCATACTTGTCATGCTTGCCGTGTTGGCAAACACGTGCGTCTACCCTTTAGCAACTCTACCACTATTGCGACTTATCCATTTCAGTCGATACATTGCGATGTTTGGACATCGCCCATCGCGAGCAACTCCGGCTATCTTTATTATCTTGTCATCTTAGACGATTTTATGCACTATGTGTGGACTTTTCCCCTTCGGCAAAAATCGGATGCTTTTTCAACACTCACAATCTTTTTACTCATTTGTCTCTACGCACTTTGGTCGACCCATTCTTGCGTTTCAAACAGACAATGGGAAAGAGTTCGATAGTCTTGCCGTCCGCAATCTCCTCACCACACACGGTACTATTTTTCGTCTAACATGTCCTTACACCTCGCCGCAAAATGGGCGGGCAGAGCGTGCACTCCGCACTCTCAACGATTGCGTCCGTACCCTCTTATTCCATGCCAACACCCCGCCTCGATTCTGGCCCGATGCTCTCGCCACCGCGACTCTCCTTGTCAACATCCGGCCATGTCGTGTTCGCTGGAACTATACGCCGCATCAGTTGCTCTATGGGATTCCTCCCTCATACGATGATCTTCGCATCTTTGGCTGCCTCTGCTACCCTAGCACCGCCTCCACCGCCCCCCATAAGCTTGCTCCGCGGTCCCTCGCTTGCATCTTTCTTGGGTACCCCTCCAACACAAAGGGCTATCGGTGCTACGACCCCGTCTCTCATCGGGTGATCACTTCGAGGCATGTTTACTTTGATGAAAAAGTGTTTCCGTTTCAGCAGGTACCTCCCTCGGATGCACCGACTTCATCGACCCTGCCTCCCCTCGGCGGGCCTTCTGCCGCGCTGCCGGCTCGTCGCGGTGGTTGCCCCGGTCTGACCATCTCCGAGCTTGGCGACTCTGTTAGCGTACAGAGCGGCTCGGCCGTCTGGGCACCGGGCCACTCCGCGACCTCGGCCTCCTCGTCGGCTTCGGGTTCACGCGCCTCTACCTCGGGCGCCTCGTCTGGCTCGCGTCAGCCACCTGCGGCTTCGACCGCAGCTGCCCCGGGCCTGCCACCTGCGGCCTCGCCCGCAGTCGCACCGGCCTCGCCACCTGCGGCCTCGACCGCAGCCACTCCAGGTCCGCTGCATGCCGCAGCACCGCCCGCGGGTTTGCCACCCGCGGCCCCGACCGCCTCTTCGTAGGTCTCGCCACCTGCGGCCCCGACCGTCGTCCCGCTGGTCTTGCCACCTACGGCCCCGGCAGCACCCGACCGGCCCGATGAGGCCGTCCCGCCGCTCCACATCACCACGCGCTCCCGCACCGGTGCCCTTCGGCCCAGCATGCACTATCCGTCGGAGGAGTACCTCTGCGCGGCTTCCTCCTCCTCATCATCGTCGGTTCCGTCATCTGTTCGGGCTGCCCTTCGCGACCCCAACTGGTTCGCCGCCATGCAGGAAGAATTCGATGCGTTGCAACGCAACCGCACCTGGCATCTCGTCCCACCTCCCCGCCACGCCAACATCATTAGCGGGAAGTGGGTTTTCCGGCATAAGACCCATCCCGACGGCACCCTTGAGCGGTATAAGGCTTGTTGGGTGGTTCGCGGTTTCCGGCAACGCGCCGGAGTTGACTTCACCGATACCTTCGCTCCGGTCGTCAAGCCGGGCACGATCCACACCATCCTCCAGCTTGTGGTGTCTCGTGCCTGGCCGGTTCATCAGCTGGACGTCTCCAACGCGTTCCTCCACGGCCATCTCGCCGAACAGGTCTATTGCCAGCAGCCCACCGGCTTCGTCGACACCGATCATCCTGAGCATGTGTGCCTACTCTCTCGGCCCCTCTATGGACTGAAGCAGGCACCGAGAGCTTGGTACCAGTGCATCACCACCTTTCTTCAGCAGTTAGGCTTCCGAGCTACTCGTTCCGATGCCTCCCTGTTCGTGTACCATCATGGATCGGCGATTGCTTATCTCCTACTCTATGTCGACGACATTATCTTCATGGCCTCCTCGGTGCAGCTTCTTGACCAGCTCACTGCTTGTCTCAGCACCGAGTTCACCTTGAAGGATTTGGGGCCGCTTCATTACTTCCTCGGCATTGAGGCCATTTGGCGTTCCAACGGGTTTTTCCTTCATCAACAGAAGTACGCCCATGAGCTTCTTGAGCGCGCCGGCATGCTTAACTGCAAGCCCGCTGCCACTCCTGTTGACACGAAGGCCAAGCTCTCAGCGCTTGACGGTTCTCCAGCACTGGATGGTCCGTTCTATCGGTCTATTGTCGGTGCACTTCAGTACTTAACCCTCACACGACCGGATTTGTAGTATCCGTCCAACAGGTGTGTCTCCACATGCATGCACCCCATGACAGTCATTGGAACCTGGTGAAGCGGATTCTACGCTACATCCGCGGCACTATGTCCCTTGGGCTCACCCTGACAGCATCCTCCTCCACCGACATGGTCGCCTACTCTGATGCTGACTGGGCTGGCTGTCCGGACACTCGCCGTTCCATCTCCGGCTACTGCATTTACTTGGGGCCATCCCTCGTCTCCTGGTCGTCAAAACGACAACCTACAGTCTCCCGTTCCAGTGCTGAGGCAGAGTACCGGGCTATTGCCAACGCCGTTGCCGAGTGTTCCTCGTTGCGGCAACTTCTTCAGGAGCTTCATCATGACATTTCACGTGCCACTCTTGTGTATTGTGACAACGTCTCTGCTGTGTACCTCTCCGCCAACCCCGTTCATCATCGGCGCACGGAGCACATCGAGCTGGACATTCACTTTGTGCGTGAGCAGGTGGCTCTCAGTCGCATTCGTGTGCTCCATGTTCCCACTGCTCAGCAGTTTGCCGATGTCATGACCAAGGGGTTACCGACGTCTACCTTCGAGGAGTCACTAGTAGAAAAAGGGTCAAATATGAGAAACATTAGTACCGGTTTGCATACGAGCCGGCAATAATGCGACCATTAGTGCCTGTTCAAATGACTTGGCGGGAGGTGACCTTTAGTACCGGTTCATTGCGAATCTTTAGTACCGGTTCGTGCCATGAACCGGTACTAAATATGCTGGTGCCCGGCCAGCACCTTTAGTGCACGAACCGGTACTAAAGAGGTTGTGGCAGGCGCTATTTTTAGTCCCACCTCGCTCCCCTAATAAGAATTTAACCACCTTAAGTATGTTACTTCTCAAACTATCAATAGCATTTGGTCTTCATTGAACTCTATGTGTAGGATTTGTGGCTGCAATATGAGTCTTCGCCGGTTCTTAAATCGGTGGTAGAATCCTATTGACGATTTAGATTCTATACAAAAAGATCATTGATGATCAATTTATTTTTTATATGCACTTCTCTGTAGCAGTAGCGCGTTTTGGCTGAAAGGCGGTACTGATCAATGTATTTTTTCTGCGTTCAGATGCAACATTTAAATCATTGATGGTCAATGTATTTTTTATATGTACTTCTCTGTAGAAGAAGAATAGGAGGAAGAAGAAGAGGAAGAAGAAGAGGAAGATGAAGAAGAGGAAGAGGAAGAGGAAGATGAAGAAGAAGAAGATGAAGAAGAAGAGGAAGAAGAAGAAGAGGAAGAAGAAGAGGAGGAGGAAGAAGAAGAAGAAGAAGAAGA